>NC_088386.1:81932500-82232500 GCF_037993035.2 Macaca fascicularis
AAACCAGTTATTCACCTCCTTCCTCCCCAGCAACGAATGAATTTTGTGCACCACTGTCAGATTATATTTTCTAAAATTTGTGCCCCTTCATTTTTCAGGCAACTAAAAAACAATGTTATGGTTGTTCACTATCTCTGGAAGGTCACATTTCAGAGCTAGGTATTCAAGTCCATTCACAATATTTTCTCAGGTTTATCTTCACCTTTATCATACCCACAGATATTCAGTGAAATTGAACTTGTCTCAGATTTATGCAGACATTCTGAGTTTTCACCTCAGTGCTCACTCAGTTTCCCTGTAGCTTCCTACCTAACTCCTATGAGTGCTTCAATGGCCTCCTAAATAACACTTCCTCCTTAAAACTGTTTTTATTTATTCAAAACTGCTACCTATTAACAAAAATAATTTGCATGATCATTATCCAGGTAACATTAACTAAGCGCTTGAGGTAAATATAATTAATTAGTTACAATCATAATCATTGCCTTAATTGCTATATACATATGTATATATTATGGTTTCTTACAGGAAAACACAATGAAAATATTGTATCTTAAATGCCCACTGTTCACATTCCAAACTATATTTCTACTCTAGTATTAAGTGTATTATCTCTAATTAAAATTCACACTGATAACTTATTTTTGGATTATTAATATCTTCTTGAATATTTGATTAATGACTCTATACAAGCATGCTTTCTACATAGCTCTCAGCATTTGGCAGAAGTAAAAGATTCCTACTAACAACTGTTTTCTATTTAAACATTAAAGTTCTAAGAAATGTTTCAAAGGAGTTTCTATTTCTATAAAATTTATTCTGACCCTGGAAAAATTTCCAGCTATACAAAAAACATAATCTTTATGATAGCTTACTTTCTTCATCTTAAGGAAAGTTTGGAGGAGGAGCAGAGTTGCAACAGGCTGCTTACAGGCTATCCAAGTGAAAGGGTTGATATGAAAGTTGGAGATATAAGTGCAGAACCTGGAAGTGAACGTGAATCGAGATTTAACCAGATGAATCACTCATACTGAAGGATCACTGAAGCCATAAGTCAGTAGGACAATTAGTATGGAAGTATAAATGCTGAAGGAAAACAAAAATTGTCAATACCTGTGGGAGGAAAGAAGAGAGATGACCCATAGAATAACATGATAAAAAGGAGAAACAATGTAATAGAAGGTCATGGCTGACAAGGGAGGAGTCTCGACTGTAATTAATAACTATTTTCCCCATTATCTGCAGCTTTGCTTTCTGCATTTTCATTACCCACTGCCAACCACAGTTTAGTACAATAAGTAAGTATAGCACAATAAGATATTTGGGGGGAGAGAGACTATAATCACATAACTTTTATTACAGTATATTGTTATTATATTTTGATTTTATTATTACTTATTGTGGTTAATCTTTTGTTGTGTCTAATTTAAAAATTAAACTTTATCATAGGTATGATGTATAAAAAATAGTATAGATAAAGTTCACTTCTTTTTGTGGTTTCAGGCATACAATGAATGTCCTGAACACATCCCTTATAAGTAAGGAGGACTTTAGAGAGTGTAGAGAATAAAGTCTCATCCCTTATAAGTATTTCAAGGACTTTAGAGAGTGTAGAGAATAAAGTCTCATTGTGCAGTCATCAGTGACAGTGGAGAGGGTTTACAGGAGCAGTGGAAGTGGAATCTAGAGCAGCGTAGAGGTAAAGCTGAGTGAGTGGACTACAGGTTACTGTTTGAGGAAGATAAGTTGCAAAAAATCTTTTTTAAAAACATAGCTCAAAGGTAATCTAAAGATAGTTTGGGGGCTTTGTTGTTTTGGTGTTTTATTTGCTAAATTATGTTTTTGTTTCATTGCTGTTGTTGTTGGGTTGTTGCATATTCCATTTTTGTTTTGATTAAGCTCTATTTATCTCTTTAAATTCCTTTTATTTTCTTCTTAACTTGCAGTTGTCCCCACCACTTTCATATCTATAACATCTCCAAGACTCTTCTTGTTAAGGTTGCTATAATTTCCATGCTATCAAATATCAGAAATCACTTCTCTGTCCCTACCATATTTGAAATTTAAACTGCATTTAAAAGAATTGATTATATCTGCCTTCTTGAAATGCTTTCTTTTCTTGGCTTCTATGACTCAACTTTTTCCTGCTTTCCTTCTACCTTCCTCAATATACTTCTTTCTTGTCTCTTCCTCCTAGGCTTAACCTCCAACTGTTCATAGTACTCCAGATTTGATCATAAATCATCTCATCTCTGTGTTTTCCTTATCTCTGGGAAATCCTGGCTTTAATACCTTTTTTTGGTCAATAACTCTCAAATCTGTATTTGTTCTGGACTACTCTCTTGAATGTCAGATTCATATTCAACTGCCTAGTTAACATCTCCATTGCCTATTTAAAAGAAATCTTATTCAAGATATGGCAGCTCCACCAGGTGATGTGTTCCCTGGGGAGCCACTGGGTCCCCCAACACCCCCACTGGGGCTCCGAAGCTAGCTAGGCTTTGCTTCCTCAGGAAGCTCCAGGTTCTCTGAGACCTTATAATAGTTCCTTGATGGAAAAGTTGAAGTCATATTTTCAGGCTTGCTTTGCTTCTCTGGTGAGTCAGAACTATGTCAATGGCACCAATCAGGAAGAAATTCAAACTGGTGTTGATCAGTGTATACAGAAGTTTCTGGATATTGCAAGACAGACAGAATGTTTTTTCCTTCAAAAAGATTGTAATTATCTCTCCAGAAACCAGACAATGCTATCAAAGAGGATTTCTTAGAACTAAGGAATGAATTATAGTGGAAAGACATGCTGGTCCAGAACTTGACATAGTTGAGGCATTCGTGGAGGTGCTGGAGGACATCAATGTGCAGCACAAAAAGCCAGCTGACATCCCTCAGGGTTCGTTGGCCTATCTTGAGTAGGCATCTGCCAATATACTTGCACCTCTGAAGCCAATCTGAGCAAAAGGACAAAGACTGTCAGCATGAGAGTGGCTGGTATCTGAGACAACTCTATGAAGACACTTTTTGCCACACATCCCTTCTTGTGGACTTGACATTTTGGAAGAACTCTGCCAGAAAATGAGTTGATTTTAGTTTTACGCTCCCATCTAAAATTTTTTCACTATTTTTATAGCTGTTAATTTCTTGGGTACCTTATAAAAATGTCTCTGGCTTGGGCAAACCAAGTAAATTTTTTTATCTTTAGCAAAGTTTTAGAGTATTAGTGTGATGTCATTTATAGATTATTTTTTATAACTTTTCCATGTTTTAAAAAAACTTTTTTATAACTTTTCATCTTTTTTATATGTTCTCGATTGTTACATTAGTCTGATCTCATGTAAAAATTATAATAGCCTGAGAATCAGGGGATGAGGATTTTGGTTGTAGGACTTTTATGATAATTACCCCATTCAGTGGTAGTGTAGAAAAATATGACAGTTTCCTCTGTTTCAAGACTTCAAACTACCCCAAGAAGAATTTAATGCAACAACATTTGTAATGCTTACATGGAAAATAAACAATATGCTCCTGAATGACTTTCAGGAAAACAATAAAATTAAAGCAAAAATAAAAAAAATTATTTGAGATAAAACCGGAACACAAAATATCAACATCCCTTGGATGCAGCAAAAACATGGTTAAGAGTAAAGTTTATAGTGCTAAACACCTACATCAAGAAGTTAGGAAGATCTCAAATTAACTATCTAGCATCATGACTAGAGGAACTGGAAAAACAAGAACAAACTGCCCCCCAAAGCTAGCAGCAGAAGAAAAATAACTAAATTCAGCCCAGGACAGAATGAAATTGGGGCCCAAAAATCCATACTAATAATCGATAAAGCCAAAGGTTGGCTATTTGAAAGAATAAACAAGATCAATAGGCTGGAGCTAGATTAATGAAGAAAAAAAGGAGAAGATCCAAATAAGCACAATCAGAAAAAAAGGTGACATTACCACCAATACCACAGAAATACAAAAGATCCTCAGAGACTATTATGAACATCTCTATATACACACACTAGAAAATCTAGAAGAAATGGTTAAATTTCAGGAAACACAAAACCTCCCAAGATTGAATCAGGAAGAAACTGAAACTGAACAGACTAATAATGAGTTTCAAAATTGAATCTGTTATGTAAAACCTACCAACCAAAAAAAGCCCTGAACATGATAGACTCACAGCTGAATTCCACCAGATGCACAAAGAAATGTAGGTATCAATCCTACTGCAATTATTACAAAAAATTGAGGAGGAGGGACTCCTCTCCAACTCATTCTACAAAGCCAGCATTATCCTGATACCAAAACCTGACAAAGACAGAACGAAAGAAAGAAAGAAAGAAAGAAAGAAAGAAAGAAAGAAAGAAAGAAAGAAAGAAAGAAAGAAAGAAAGAAAAGAAAAGAAAAGAAAAGAAAACTACAGGCCTACATCACTGATAAACATAGATGCAAAAATCCTCAATGAAATTTGAGCCAACCAAATCCAGCAGCACATCAAAAAGTTAATCTACCACAATAAAGTAGGCTTTATTCCTAGGATGCAAGATTGGTTCCACATATGGAAATCAACAAATATAATTCATTACATAAACAGAAAAAAAATTCATATAATCATCTAAAAACATGCAGAAAAAGCTTTCGATGCAATCTAACATCTCTTTATATGAAAACCCTTGACAAACTAGGCATCAAAGGAATATATCTGAAAATAATAAGAGCCATCTACGACAAACCCACAGCCAACATCGTATTGAATAGGTGAAAGCTGGAAGCATTCCCCTTAAGAACTGGAACAAGACAAGGATGCTCACTCTCACCACTCCTATTCAGTACAGTACTGGAAGTCTGAACCAAAACAGTCGTCAAGAGAAAGTATTTCTCTTTGTGAACAATATGATTGTATACCTAGAAAACCCTAAAAATTCTGAGGAAAGGCTCCTAGAACTGAGAAATGACTTAAGCAAAGTTTCAGGACACAAAAATAATGTACAAAAATCAGTAGCATTTCTACATAAGAATAATGTCCAAACTAAGAGTCAAATCAATAACATAATTCTATTTAAAATAGCCACAAAAACAATAGCTAGGAACTGATCTAACTACGGTGATGAAAGAACTCTACAAGGAGAATTACAGAACACTGCTGAAAAAAAAATTAAAAAACATAGCTGACACAAACAAATGGAAAAACATACCATGCTTGTGGATTGAAAGAACCAATATTATTAAAATGGCCATACTCCCAAAAGCAATCTACAGATTCAATGCTATTCTCATCAAACTACCAATGTCATTTTTCACAGAATTAGAAACAACTATTCTAAAATTCATATAGAACCAAAAAAAGAGCACAAATGGCCAAAACAATCCTAAGCAAAAAGAACAAAGTGAGAGGTATCACTTTACTCAATTTCAAATTATACTACAAGGCTACAGTAACCAAAATGGCTTAGCAAAGCCATTGGTAAAGGTACAAAAACAGACACATGGGTCAATGGAACAGAATAGAGAACCCAGAAGTAAAACCACACACTAACAACCAGTTGATCCTTGACAGTCAACAAAAATAAGCAATGAGAAAAGGACTCCTTATTCAATAAATGGTGCTGGGATAACTGGTTAGCCATATTCAGAAGAATGAAACTGGACCTCTACCCTTCACTATATACAAAAATTAACTGAAGATGGATTAAATATTTAAATCTAAGACCTACAACTTTAAAAAATCCTCAAAGAAAACCTAGGAAATACCTTCTCAACATCAGCCTTGGTAAAAATATTTATGGCTAAGTCCTCAGAAGCAACTGCAACAAAACCAAAACTTGACAAGTGAGACCTAATTAAACTAAAGAGCTTCTGCAGAGCAAAAGAAAAGGTCAACAGAGTAAACAGACAACCTACAGTATGGGAGAAAATGTTTGCAAACTATGCATCTGACAAATTTCTAATATCCAGAATCTACAATGAATTTAAGCAACTCAACAAGTCAAAAACTAATACCCCCATTAAAAAGTGGGCAAAGAAATGAACAGACACTTTTCAAAATAAGGCATACAAGAGGCCAACAAACATATGAAAAAATGTTCATCATCACTAATCATCAGAGAAATGCAAATGAAAACCACAGTGAGATACCATCTCATACCAGTCAGCATGACTATTATTAAAAAGTCAAAAAATAACAGATGTTAGCAAGGCTGCAGAGTAAAGGTAACATTTATACATTGTTAGTGGGTGTGTCAATTAGTTTTATCGCTATAGAAAGTAGTTTGGAGATTTCGCAAAGAACTAAAAATAGAAATACCATTTGACCCACTAGTCTCATTACTTGGTATATACCCAAAGGCAAATAAATTATTCAACCAAAAAGACAGATGCAACTCGTATGTCCACTGCAGCACTATTCACCAAAGCAAAGACATGGAATCAACCTAGGTGCCCACCATCACTGGACTGGATCAAGAAAACGAGGTACTTATCCAGCATGAAATACCATACAGCCATAATTAGAATGAAAACATGTCCTTTGCAGCAACATGGATGCAGCTGGAGGCCATCATTCTAAGTGAATTAGTAGAGGAACAGAAAGCCAAAACACATGTTCTCACTTATAAGTAAGAGATAAACATTAAGTAGTCATGAACATAAGGATGGGACCAATGGACACTGGGGACTACAGGAGTGGGGAGAGAGGGTAGTTGAAAAACTACCTATTGGGTACTGTTGGGTACCTATTGGGTACTATGCTCACCACTTGGGTGATGCGTTTTCCACCTGACCCCAAACCTCAACATCATGCAATATACCCTTGTAACAAACCTGTACATGTACCCCTAAATCTAAAAGAAAACTTGAAAAAAAGTTAAATAATTATCAAATATTATATGCTCTGAGAATTCTGTCTTCCTACTCCCCCATCATACCTTTTCCCTACATTCTGCAATCCCTTACTTCACCTTTCATGTCTCTTCTAGCTCAGTAAACTATTAACCAGTTTGGCTTGCTCAAGCCAAAACCTAGGGTTACCTTTGGTTTCTCACCTTAAATCCATTATCAAGTTCTATTGACCCTGCTTTCCAAAACTTTCCCTAATTTTTCCATGTTGATGCATCTCCACTACTACCATCTCAGTCCAAGCCAACATAATTCTCACTTGGACTATGCAATAACCTTCTAATTGCCTCCTGCCTAACACTCTTGCCCCACTTCAATCCATTTTACACATGACAGATGAAAGTACCTTCTAAAACATAAATCAGATCAATCGACTGCCCTGTCCATTATACTTAAAGTGAACTCTAAAATGTTGTACTTAAATTCTTTTCTAAACAGCCCTAACCATCAAATTCTAGCCTACTCAAAAGTCTTCATCCCATGCCACCCTTCACATTGCCTAATATTCTCTAAACTCCTTCACAGTTTACTAGTATCTGCTTGGAATCCATTCTTCTCTGAAATTTGACTTGTGTAGTTTTTCTTGTTATTCAACCACATTTGATTGTCTCTACTAAAAGGTATAAAGAAAAAAAAAATTTCCCTAAACATTAGTTGTATACCAGATAGCGTGGACAAAATTGCTTTTCTCAAGTACAGAAATCACATTCAGAACACTACCTGCAAATGAGTTGCTATCTGATTAAGTTTATAATATTCCTCTTTCCTTCTTCAACCTCTGCCTCTCTTCTGCACAAGACAAACAGATAACTTTAATGGGGATGTGATATGAGTAACCATCTCTGCTTCTTGGAAGCACTTGATTGTGCTACAAACATTTGAAATCCCTCCAGGAGAGTTGCATTGTTTTGTTTACTCTTAGGGCAAGAGGAGGCAGTTACAAGGGCCTTCAATTTGACCCTCCTTGTTAACTAAATAGGTCAGGGAACCAATGTGGGTATATTCTCTAATTGCTGAGAATATCCCTTCTAGCAGTTGCCTGCTCTTTCAGAGTCAAGCAGCAGCTGCAGCTGGCAATCTAACTTGCTGCAGGATTTGTCATACCCATTCATGTGTTATGAAAACACAATATGTCATTTAGACATGATGGGTTCTAAACCATTTTGTTGTACCTGATGCCATCAACATCAGCTTCAGAATACGGATCCTCACTTATATGTAGACAAAGACAATGACTTACACAACCATTTTTCCATCTTACTGAGGTAAATTCATATGCCTCTCCAGACACTCATACAGCCTTGGGTTATGCAATGTATAGTAATTAACATTGCACCTTCTTGATTGTACTGCCTTTGTGGCTAAACCAAACCAATACAGTGATCATTCAGATCAAATTAATCAACAAATCCCAAACTGGTGTTATCTGTGCCCTTCAAGTTTTGTCTGTTTGTAGAGGAGAGTAGACCATAGATCGTCTCTCCTTTGGGAATGGGATTTTAGTCCCATCTATTGCCGTCGTAATTATTGGCAATGAAACCAAAGATCAGCAGTTCATTCTAAACTCCCTTGAGAAGGTGATAATGGATAATAGACTGACCTTAGATCACATCTTGTCCATCTCAAATGAGACCTACTGATCCTCTTAGCACTTATTAACAGTTGACTGGGTCCACAAACTTGTGGGGCATAGTTGAGGTCAATACTGCAGATTGGTCTCAAACTGCTGCTTGAAATTTTGTTGAGAGTATCCTTAATTACACGCCGTATGAAACAAATTAAATAGATTTGGATTTAGCCTCTGTTTATCAGATTAATCAGAGTGGCCAATGGAGTGCACATACATGTGAAAATGTGAGTTTGGCTAAGAATATTTAGGGTGAAGGGGATTTATGGAAAGGCAATTTGCCATGAACTCTGAGCAAAACTGCATGATCTTGTATTCCATGAGTAGAAGGTCCTGACTGCTCTTAACCTCCAGCATTTGACAAGATTGTGTTTTCAGTGACCAACTTTCAGGTATGAGGCAATGTTTCTGACAGTCAAAGAGTATGCATACTATATACAAAATAGGCGATTCACCAAGCTCGTTCTTCAGTTACAACACAAACCCACTGTGTGAACACCATCCACTTGGGCCCTCTGAATTATCCCTTGGGACTTGGGAAATAAGGAGAAATGATGCAAACATGATGCCCATGCTGCTTGCTATGGTGTGAATAATAAAGTTTCCTACCCTGGCCCAGAAATCTCATTTCTCTATGTCTTCTGTGAAACTGTAACAGGTATCCATAAAACTGTAACAGGCTAACTTAGTAGCTTCCAAGGGGAGGAAAATTAAATCCCAGACTTTGACAATAGTGACTGTTAGGTTCAGGTTTTAGTCAACCACCAGAGCACACTGTTAGAGCCTCTCCTATGTGCTCAAGGCAGCACATTAAATCTAGAGTCTTTATTAGAGAGAGAGAGAGAGAGAGAAAGAGAGAGAGAGAGAGCGAGAGAGAGAGAGAGAGAGAGAGAGAGAGAGAGGACAGACAGAGAGAGAAAGAGACAGATGCCTTTATCACCTTCAGGTTTCTCCTAACATAAACCAGCAAAATCTTATCATTTGGGTCAAGTTTGTTATCTTCTTCTAGGTCACATTTTGTATTTATCTTCCTGTATCTTATAGGACCTTGAGTCTAAATAAATGTCTAGAAAAAAAATGAGAGGAGGTGGGACTGAGATTTAGAATAATCAGCATTCTCTAGAAAGGTGATTACTTCAAAAGAGGTCATCATAGATTCTTCACTCAAGGGAAGCTAATCTTCTCGGGCAATGGGGAAGAACTGCTTCTGATGAAAAGAGAGACCCAATGGAATTTGGGAGCCTTTAACTCAGAACCATCCAAGAAAGTACATTCTTGAAAAATCCAGTTTCCAGCCTTGGAATGCAGTAGTGATAGTACTGAGGTGACAACAGACATCTAGCACAAATGTAATAGAAAATAATTTATTGCATCAGTTTCAATATTATGCACAATGGTAAGATGAGACATGCCTCAAATGTTGTCCCCCTCTCCAACTCATACCTAATTTGAATTTCATTTATGGGTGTAAGTAAAATTAGAAGTTTGTCTTGTGTTAAGATGGAAATTTAAAAAGTTTAATAAAATGTCTATGCTACTTTGAATGAATCAATAAGATGTTTTCTTGAGATCAAGTTTTAAAGAAGGGATAAAGAAACAGAAAATATGGAACTTTAGTTCTTGAGAGGGATCTATTGCACAAAATAAAAACAAGAGGAGATAAAAGAAAATCAAGATATTGGGGAGATGAACTACAGTTTTGCCCAAGGGTAGCCTGAATGGAGTAGAGGGAAAATTTTGTCCTACTTCCAAGGTAAAACAAATACAATAATTTAAAAGTATCCTTATTACATTGTCATAATAAACTCATAAGTTTAAAAATGGGTCATTTACAGAGAAATTAAGATTTAGTTTTATTTTATAGTTAAATTTTTAATCCTTGCAGCATAAAAATAAACAAACTTAACATGATGCTCATGATATAAAAGATAATTATGTCTCTATCAGACAAATTTGAATTCCACTTTGCTTTTCTTAATGGTTAGTAGGATTTTTTCTGTTTTATTTAGAAAAACTTTAATTGATTTTTATTGATTTTTAATGGTCCCTCCTCCTCAAAAATAAAAAGTAGTATGATGTTTCTTTCTCAGTTAACTCATTTACCAGTTATTGATTACTGGGAGTCAATAATCTGGAAAGTGATCAAGCAATTGGGAAAGCTGAATTTCTTCCTGTGTTTATTAGGAATATGAAAAAACTGCTGCTAGATTGGACTAGCACACACACACACAAATCAACAATGTTGAAATCCCTAATTCCTTTCCACTACTTATTAGAAGAGATCCCAGGATATACAAAAGAAATTGTAATCCCCAAAGAAGATATCTAGGCAAAATTGCCTGAATGATACAAAAAAGATATGTTGGTAAGGAAAAAGAGAAAAGGTTAAGATAAACACCAGAGTTTGCAGAGCAAAATGAGAAGAGCTGAGACTAGTAATCCCCTGTTGATATATGATAGGAAGCACTGGTGTACAGTGCCTTTCAAGATACTGGCACTATGAACTGAATTCATTACAGAACATTATTTACCTGTGCTCTGTCTGTGAAGGTACTATGTCAAAAATAATAATGGAGATCAAAAATTTCAATCTTACTGACAGTGCCTAGGGATGATGCCATAAGATTGTGCTGGCAACTTCATCTTAAAGTTCTGTTTTCAATTATTATAAATTTTCTAAAAAAAAAATACTTCAGTGCTGTTATTTTTCAACTGGTCTCTTGGTGATATTGTAAGAAAGATTGAGCAAAATCTATTCAACTGTTTTGTGTATTTCATCTAGTAAATTTTTATTATTTCATGATATTAATCCATAAATGTGTCACAGTATTGTTCCCTGTACTGATCAAAATACATTCCCTGGGATTTAGGATTAGATATATTTTGTAAGCACAATAAATAGTAAATTAAAGTTTTAACACAAAAAAAATGAAAAATAGAAGGGAGGGCAAGAAATATACAGTATAAAACATGATAAAGTGTATTAACCTAAGTCACACTCTTAGGTAAAACATATTTGTTATAAGTATATTTTCACCCCAATTTAATAATGTCACATCAAAAAGACCCCAAAACCTGCCTAACGAGTAAGTTTACTTGAATGATTTCTAATGTGTCCCCCAACCTTCCCTAATTGACATCTTACCTAATGTCTAAAATTTAATATTTGAAATTTTCTCTTTCGGACTAAAACAGTCAAGTTGGTTGTTGAAAATGGTACATTAAGCTTTTTCAGACCTTTCTCCTTTAATGTAGAGCATGTATATGATTCCTGAGTATGGAACAATGTGGAGACTTCTCAGAAACATAATATTAAATATAGAAAATACATGTCTCATAATGATGCCTACAAGTATGATATCATCTAAATAAAGTTTTAAAACACACAGACACACAAACTGCACATGCTGGTTACAGACATATGTAAATGTAATAGCATGTAAAATCAGGAAAAAGTATGATTTTTAAAAAGTGAATTTCTCTAAAAAGGAAAGAAAAAATACCTATAACAAAGAAATTCAAACAATATAAATAAGATAAATATATTTGAATTTAGTTACTTTTAAATATTCTCTGCTTTAAAATAACAATATATCTGTTTTAAATACTCCACAAGACTTAAGATTCTCTCTTTGCTGTTACTATCAAGGTATCTTTAGATTTACCTAGTTCTTATTATGATAATGTCAAAAATTACTCTATTTTTCAACAAATATCACTATTGTAGTCCATGATACGTCTTGTCTTTATTTCTGATATTTAAAAATTCTGAACACTGAGAATTCTGAACACTCAGTACTTGCGTGAGTGTTGAGCACAGAGAGATGCAATCACATTTCTCATCATTAGTTGACATTCTCTTCTAACGTTTTGAGGAAATTAAAGCCTATCTATAAGCACTGGCTGATGAAAGGGAATTATAGCAAGTATTAGGAGATAATTGTGTAAACCAGGAGATGCTTATTAATTATCTGATGATGATTTAATACTAACACATACTAGTCTATTTGTATTTAGAAAAAAAGCAGATATAATAAAACCAGCTGCCAACAAGAAAAAAAAATTGTTCATTATGAGTTTCAGTTACTTGTAAATGTCTATCTGGCAATCTATTAAAATTTTATATATATATATAATTATATATATATATAATTTTTTATATATATGTATATATATATAAAAAAAATAACAGAAGTATTCAAAATACTTAACCAGGATGACATGGGTTTCAGGCAATTAAAAAAGCAGATTGACCAATCAGAACAGAAACTGACTATAAACAAAAGGCAAATCACAACCTTCTCTTAAGGGACTAAGAAAAGGTAAAAATAATTATAATTTCCTTACTATATATGGTCCTGCTTTCTCATTTAATAGCAATGCTTCTCAAATTTTGATATGCATATGAATCAACTAGGAATCTTGGGAAAACGTAGATTCTGATTCATGACATCTGGAGTGGGTTATAAAACACTGTTATTCAAAGTGTGGTCTTCAGACCATTAAAACAAGTGTCATCTGGGAGTTTACTGGAAACATACAATGTCACGGCCTTTCCCAAACCTACTGAAGAATAATCTACATTTTAATAAGATCCCTGAATAATTCATATTTCAAATATTAAAAGTAACAAACACTGTTCTATCTGACATATAACCTGGTACCTATAATTGATCAAAGGCAAAAAAGGGGATGGGGAAAATGTTAGAGAATAAGAAAAACTCAAGAAATGTAAATCAAATACAACATGTGAAACTTGGTATATGAAGTTTGTTGATAGTAAAGAACTATTGTTAATTCCATTAAATTTGATAATTGCATGTAATTATGTAGAAAAAAACAGCAAAATATTAACAATTGTTCAAACTAACCAATGAGTATATGAAGGGTCATACATAAATCTCTCTATTTTGTGTATGTTTGAATTTCCTCATAATAAAAGTTAAACAGTCCCCAAAGATTATTAATTAAATATTGCAGCTTCTGTGAATCAGGAATTCTGACACACAGCAGCTTAGGGTCTCTCATGAGGTTGTAGTCAGATGTTGATGAGGACTGCAATTATGAAAGCTTGACCGGGGTAGTAGGATCCACTCATCACATGGCTATGTGACTAGAAAGTTAGTGCTGGTAAGTTGGTTCCTGTCCACTTGGGCCTCTCCAGGAACTGTTTGAATGTCCTCATGACCTGGTGGCTGGTTTTCTCCAGAGCAAGTAATCTAAGAGATCAAGGTGGGGACTTCACTGTCTTTTATGATCTAACCTTAAAAATCACATCCCATCTCTTCCATTGTATTCTATTGGTCACTTTCTTTCAGAGTGTTCCAATTACTGCAAAGGAGAATAAATTAGAGAGGAACAAGATTTGAGGCAAGGACAGCAATTTTGACAATTTTTTCTACACTTTTTTTTTTTATCTCACTCAAAGATTTTTGGCAAATTACAGAATTTAAAACTAAAAGAATACTTGCCCATCAGATTGGTGACACAGGGTAATTGCTCTAATAATCTCAAATTTTCTGTGGCTTCATACAATAAAACTTTCTTTTTTACTCAGTCAATAGCCATCCAGGTCAGCAAAAGCTGCTTTGTGACCCTCAGCTTTATAGTCTTCTCTGTTCAGCAAATAGAGAAAGGAAGACATATTTGCCTGTGGGAATTTTTAAGGGGCAGAACTGAAAGTGGTGTATGTTACTTATGCCAGATTTTATTGGCCATAATTCAGTCACATGGACACCTCTAAATGCAAAAGAGGCTGTATGACTAGGAGGAAGAAGTTCATTTGTTAAACCACTATCCAGTTTATGTCCTACGAATCTTCTAATCTGTATGTTTTAATTTATAATGGAAGGATATTGGGGTCCAGGGAGATAAAGGACACATAATGAATGTCAGTCTGGAACCAGAATTTACATAATTTGACTCCCATTTCAGTTCTCTTGTCTTTCTATCAAATGGTGACAATTTGTTCTCACTCCTATGTTCATGATTTCTTATTTGTTCTTTAATTGAATTTATTTTATGAATTTAATCCATTTGGTTACTATAACAAAACGTCATAAACTGAGTAGTTTATAAACAGCAAAAATATATTTCTCACAGTTCTGAATGTTGGCAAGTTTAAGATCAAGGGGCTAGCAGATTTGATGTCTGGCAAGGGCCCACTTCCCCATGATAGCTGTCCTCTCACACTAACTACACATAGTGGAAAGAGTGAAGGAGTCTCTCTCAAGCCTCTTTTATAAGGGCACTAGTCCCATTCATGAGAGTTCTGGCTCTATTACCTAATCACCTCCTAAAGACCCCGCCTCCTAATACATCACCTTGAGGATGAGGATTTCAACATGTGAGTTTTGGGGAATATAAACATTCAGATAATACCAAATACTAAAATGGATTCAAAGCTGAAAAATAAAAATTAAGTTGTTGACAAATTATACAACCAAACATTATTTGAAAGTCAAATTTATTAGGGTCAGATGGATACTATGTAAACTATAACTTTATAAAACTTACAAAGTGTCTTAAACTATCTCCCTTAAATAAGAAGTGATAAATGAATGGTTTTTAATGGTATGTGCAAAGACAATTCAGTCATGAAAAACTTAGCCTTTGGTATTGACTCCTATGCCACTGCTATACATTTTCTTATTTTCTCACAAACATCAGACTTTCTTAATTAAACAAATATATCATCTCTACCTTGTGCTTACAATTCAACAATTAAAACCATGGAATTAAAAGAAACAACATTTATTTTAGAGCTTGTAGAGTTGTTTATTTTGCCAAATAATTAGAGAAAAGAGGCTCCCCACAGTTCATATGCTGTTTATGAAGGTAATATTGTATAATTTATCACTAGATAAAACACGACAGGCACGTTCAAAGAAAGTAATGGCATATATAACAGCAAAACATTCTCCTTGTCACTATTTCATGGTACAGGAACATGCACTTTCTCTCACCTTAGGCTCCAGTTAACTTTACTATTAATAACTTCAGTATATACCTCACATTGTTTTTCTTTATTTTCCCAAATCACCTATACACATATAAATCTACTTCACATTTTCTTCTACTACCTTTGCTTAAAAATGTATCACTCTGTGGTTTACCATTCTTTCAACTTTTCTTTTGCAGTTTATTTCCCATTCTTAGACTTCATAACACATGGTAGATATGGTCTATGTCCTGCTTAAGAAGGTTTATTCCCTTCTTTCATATTTAAAATTTTGCCTTGTCCTCATGAAATAAATAGATTTCTACACTGAATGAAGTTAAATGCTCATAATTCAAAGGTAAATTGTCTGTGCTGGGCTACAAATTGACCACGTACACAAAATGTACCTGTTCACAACTCAGATCATCCAGATATGTTACTAAAGACGAGTTGATCATAATCTCCAGGAAGTTACAATTTGATAGAAAAGCCCTACCCTAAACCCAGCCTTCTGGAGATAACAAAGGCTTTGAAAGTTAAGTCTAACATTTCTCATTATTTCCTGTGACTTGGAGACCAACCCAGTATAATATTTGGGTTTGATTCACCAATATCTTACATTTCAAAAGGCATAAATAGGTGAAATTGCCTTGAATTCTAGAGAAGTCCAGAAACATAAATTATAAGGCAAAAGCTATTTAGAAAACTTAGGAGGTAATATGATGAGGGGTAAATAGAGCATGTAGATCAGTTCAAATTCGAACAATATCTTAGAAATAAGTAGATTTAATCATCTGAGGAAGAACAATCTTGTATCAAAAATAGAACCAAAGAACAAAGACACTCGCAAATAGATAGGCTAATTTTATGCTAATTGATGTCTGCAAAAAAAATTAAATAGCTTGGAGTTTTTGTTTATTTGTTTTGCACAATTAAGACTACAGAAGAAAATTACTGTTTCCACATTTGGAAGGAAACAACGGAGAATTAGAATTATCACCGGGAAAAGACTGCACAGTTCTCAAACAAGATAGCTGAGGACTCCAAACCTGTTCCCATGTTATAATGACAAAACAGTACAGAAAAGTAGATTCTAAGTGTAATAATGGCACAAAATAAGTAGTACTTTGAGTACTATCCAGGAAGTGGTACATAATGTCACTTTGAGTACTATCCAGGAAGTGGTACATAATGTTCCTAGGCTGGAGCTCAGGGAGTAGTGGGGAGTGGGTTGGGGGTAACTTATGGAGTCAAAAGAGGAAAAAAGAAAAACTGAGTGATTTGTATTTGTAAAAATATGTAAATCCAGCTATGATTATTTTGAATATCTCAGGGATGTGGACCTGTCCATTCTGCCACTAACCCAGTAGCCAGTGTAAATAAATTAGAACTACAGATGGTTCCCAACATATGATGATATGATCTACAAATTTTGTCTTTACAAATGGTGCAAAAGCAATATACATTTAGCAGAAATCATACTTAGAGTCCACATACAACCAATCTGTTTTTCACTTCCATTACTGTATTCAATAAATTATATGAGATATTACCACTTTATTATAAAATAGGCTTTGTGTTAGGTTATTTTGCCCAACTATAGGCTAATGTGAGTGTTCTGAACACATTTAAGGTAGGCTAGGCTAAGCTATGATGCTTGATAGTTAAGGGGTAATAAGTATATTTTCAACTTATGATATTTTCAACTTAAAATGGGTTCATTGGCATGTAACCTGCTCATAAGTCAAGGAACATCTGTATCATGATTCATGTTACTTCTTCTCTGCCCATTGGTATCTTTACAAATTTCTTAGACTAGGAGTACGAGGCAGTAACTCCCTAAGCAATACTTTGGAGTTGAAATGGCTTTGCAGCAATCCTTGCAGCCATGAAACTTTTCTTACATTCCTTACAGCTGCCAAGGAAGAATGAGATTGCCTAGATTAAGAAAAGAAAAGAGATGCAGACAATAAAAGAATATAAACATAGCTGGGCGTGGTGGCTCACACCTGTAATCCCAGCACTTTGGGAGGCCGAGGCGTGCTGATCACCTGAGGTCGGGAGTTCGAGACCAGCCTGGCCAACGTGGTGAAACCTTGTCTTTACTAAAAATACAAAAATTAGCTGGGTGTGGTGGTGGGCACCTGTAATCCCAGCTACTCATAGGGAGTCTGAGGCAGGAGAATTGTTTGAACCTGGGAGGGGGAGGTTGCAGGGAGCTGAGATCGCACCATTGCACTCAAGCCTGGGTGACAGGGTGAGGCTCTGTCTCAAAAAAAAAAAAAAAAAAAAAAAAAAAAATATATATATATATATATATGTATAAAGATAGAATACAGAAGCCTAACAAAACTAAATGCTAGCTAAGAATTGGAATAGACACTGAAAGAAACTAATAGCCAACATAACCTAATCTGGAAAACCATAATTTAGATAAACTATAAATCAGTTTATCTCACATATTATACATGATTATTGTGTCTATTAATTACAGTCAGGTAAAATTCAGGCAAAAAATCCAACTTTCAGTGCCTGAATCCATGGTAAGTGCATGCACCAGGTGTCTGAAAACATGCTTTTTTAAACCAAGTATTTATTACTAAGTAGCTATGTTAACTTGACAAAAATAGCCATTTGGATCTTAATTTCCTTATCTTGAAAAAAGTCATTTTTGTTAGATTACCTATTTTAACATAAAAATTCTATAACTAGACTAAGATTAAGCATATCAGACTTTTATCACCAAAAGAAATTTAGGGTTAAGTTCATGAATCCTTAATTCTTAGCCCTATACTTCACTCAGCCCTTAACTTCAGCTAACGTTAGACTCTCTGACATCAAAGGCCATGACAACATTATATGCTGCATGTTTTTAGTATTTCTTCCCCGTTTTTTTCCTTCTTGATTGTTTTCTTGCCAAGCTGTCTAACATTGCACATTGATTAACATCTAGCAGTCACTGAAGATTGACTTACTGATCAGCATACAGTAGCCTATGAATCTTTTCAGAGTCTGTTCTGAATCCCCAGTTTTTAGAAATGGCCAAGGGCCACAAGTCTAATATATTCTAAGTTATAGAATACAGAAAAAGCAATCTGTTCTCAGAGATTAAAAGGAGAAAACCAATATATCTCAGATAGCAATTTGATGGTGTTATATACATTCCTATATAAAATAATTTTTAAATGTTTGCCCTTTTCCATACACACAAACACATACACACATTCACATTCACGATAAACCACAGAGCTCTGCCTACTCTATATTCTCCAGCAAACAGAATTACAATCTTCCCTACAGAATCTTTTGAATCTAAAAAAAAGACAAAAACATTTCATGGAGAAAAAAGGCTTTAAAAGTGGTTAACAAAAAGTAATTTGTACTTTCCATGCCATCACTTGTAGGTTCCTCAGAAATAAATCTATATGAATATATTCAGTAATTCTAGAAAACAGCATTCATTCCCACTTCCAATTTGTCTACCACTGAATAGAAAGGCTACTGAATATAAAGGAAATGTTTAAACCATAACTTTAAGAGACAGAAAATGAAATAATAGAATCTAGTGGATTAATTTTCTATCCCGCTGCTATCATACACAGCAATCTTTTCCATTCCCCTGAAAATACGTAGAAAGCTTTTCTATGTAAAACACACATGAAAAAAGAACACGAAGGCAAAATGTTATTTCAGTTAGCAGTTACTGAGAGTAACTTACTAAATAAATGGCTGAGAAGTTTGTTATAATCACACAAAATTGCTCAGATCACCCTGTATTAAATCATAGTAAGTGATAATTCCCAAACATCTCATTTGGAGAATAAGCAGATAATAACCAAATAAAAAGAAATCACATTATTGTGTTATCCTCTCTTTTGAAAATTTCAGAGACTCAAACATTCTGGCTGGATTGTTTTACAATTCTTCAACAAAGCAATTTTCCTGTGCTCCAATTCCTACCCCTGGGTTGAGATCTCTCTCAATGACCCTTAAACATGTACCTTCCTATATGTAAACACACACAGCCATATGCAAAGTTTCAGAACAAATATTTACTCAAATGTATAGATACACTCAAGGTATATATTTGAGTAGAAAATATATATATATATATAAATAAAAAATATATATATTTGGTTTTTTTTTCCTTTTCTTTTCTGAGATGGAGTCTCACTCTGTTGCCCAGGCTGGAGTGCAGTGGCATGATCATGGCTCACTGCAACCTCCGCTTCCTGAGTTCAAACCATTCTCCTGCCTCAACCTCCTGAATAGCCAGGATTACAGGTGTGCGCAAGCCATCCTCCTTCCTCAACCTCGCGAGTAGCCAGGATTACAGGCATGCGCCACCACACGTGGCTAAGTTTTGTATTTTTAGTAGAGATGGGATTTCACCATGTTGGCCAGGCTGCTCTTGAACTCCTGACCTCAAGTGATCCGTCTGCCTTGGTCTCCCAAAGTGCTGGGATTACAGGCCTGAGCCACCATGCCTGGCCTGAGTAAATATTCTTAATGAAATATTTGTTATTTCATGCTTAGGAATTTATTTCTAGGAAAAAGTTGAGTTATTATATACATTTTATATGTCTTAAAGGAGCGGGATGTTCCACAAAGATGGTGGGCCAGATATTGAATCTGGAACAAATATAAAATCAATTCAACTGGCCAGTACTAACAGGGTAAGATCTCACCAGACTAACTAACGCAGAGTACATTAAAGTATCTGAATACAATCCAAAAACAGCTACCTGAATGTACTTGTGCATTTGTTATCCCCAATATATAAAATCAGTTTCTTCAAGGAATAGCATTCATTTTTTCCTTATGCCCTGAATTATTTAATTTACTATAGTGTTTTTCCCATAATCATTGTTCAATGTATTTATTTGTTAAACTGAATACTCTGAGCTCAATATATCTAAGGTTGATTAATTGTAACTGATTTTAGTAGAGGTACAGAAATGACTCTTGCCCTGGCCAGATCCTACACACTACTTATATAAAAGTGTACTTCAAAAGATACAGGTCTGCAGGCATGGTCTGAGACATTACAGTGGACAAGAAAATGGCTGAATCACCTTTCCCAGAATTCTCTTTTTCATCACAAATGTAGCGACACTTACTAGCAAGTGGGTTATCTCCTCATAGTATTTAAGAATCTTCTTGACTAACCTTCCTAAATTTGGGAAAGGAATAGGAAACTCTTAATAGCACAGAAAAACACTTTGAGGATTATCCCAGAATCACCTCAATTCTTAAGAATAACAAAATTCTGAAGAATAGAAGAAATAAAGTTTAACTTACCTTCATTTTTTTTCTGAGGGCCGGATGCAAGATAATAGGTCAGTCCCTACTACACAGACAAAACAGGAATGTTTTCAGGGCATTATTTGCTATGTCAGTGAGTATCTTTGTTTGAGATCTATGGGAAAAAATTATCTTAGGGTTAAGTACAAGAAATAACAGAAGTACTTTATGAAGCTATAGAGAAGTTCAAAAGAGATCATATACGTTGAAGTATTTAGCACACTGTCCAGCCCATGATCAGTATATAAGTGGTATTATTACTATTATTATTACTATTATCCAAAATGACTGCCTTATTCATAGTTATAAATGCACAATTCATATAAATTATTTTTTCACAGCTACTAGAAAATGAAAAAGTAATACGTATCCCAGACATTCATTGACTTCCTATAATGTCCCAAAATCCTGCCTTTTTGATATAATTATTTTACATAATTTTAGTAATATGTTGCCAATATCTTATGATCCCCAGAGAGAAAATAATTTTAGTAAACTTGTGCCCCTAGATGATGTAGTTTGAGCCTGGGAGAACACACACTTAATAGCAATTGAAGGAATATATCAGTCATCCTTCATGGATCAATGCTAACAGTTTATGCTTTTTTGTGACTGTTTCATTTCTGTTTCTTGTGTGTTTGTTTTCATGGTTGGATGATTTTGTAGTTAAGATATCATGAAGTATGAGGAGTTCTAGCGAAAGCACAAAGAATATATATCTAAAAATAGTCAGTGCAGTGAAATTAACCCAATTCAACCAGGGCAATGTCTTCCTTTGGCTGGTTACTGTAAAATCAGCAAAATGTGATAAAGGAGTAAACCGAGAATAAAGTCCCTGCTGTTAATATTTAGAGTGCTTTAGAATAAAAACAAAACCACTGGGGGTAACAAACAGATGCTCCAAATCAAAGGAGCATGTATAAGGTAATAAATACATAAGGTAGAAGCAATTTAGGAACTGGGCAGATAGACTGCATGATAGAGTAGGCCACTGAGGAGCAAATGTTTACATAAGAAAGCAAATGACTTTAAGATCTCAGAGGACAGAGACATAAATGTTCTATTTATTTCATTAAAGATATATTGCCACTGTTGTAGATAATAATGCATCTATGGAGAAAAGAAAAAAAAATCCTAATAAATGTACATGTATGAATCCCCCTTAATAAGTGCAGTGGCAAGTGAACTGAAAGCTAAAATGCCAAATTCAATTACCATTATTACTGCTGTCAAAGTATACAAACAATATGTTACCAGCAGGAATATCTTCTTTTTTCCTTTGCATACACTGGATATAACATCCTGCATGTGAACAAAATCACCAAGTCATTCAGGATAATAGCATTAACTAGGTTCTGGATAGCACCCAAGATAGAAATTGTGTCATTAACAAAACATAATCTAACAGATAAAGGAAAAGATGCTGAATATCTAACTTAATCAAAACCACAATGAGATGTTACCTCACACCTAGTAAAATCATTATTGTCAAAAAACCAAAAACCCTAAGAGATATCATGTATTGACCTAGATGTGGAGAGATTGGAACCCTTGTACACTGTTGGTGAAAATGTCAAATAGTACTGTAGAAATTAACATGGATATTCCTCAACAAATTAAAAATAGAATGACTATATGATCCAGCAACCCCATTTATTGGCATGCATCCAAAATAATTGAAATCAGAATTTCAAAGAGTTATTTGCACTCCCTTCTTCATTGTACCATTATTCACAATAGTCAAGATATGGAAATAACTTAAATATGTATTAATGGACAAATGGATAAAGAAAATGTGGTATATACATACAATGAAATATTGTTCAGCCTTAAAAATGAAGGAAATCCTGCCATAGGTGCCAAGATAAATTAACTTGGAGAATATTATGCCAAGTAAAATAAACGGGTTATAGGACAAATACTATGTGATTCTGTGTTTATCTAAAATAGTCAAACTCATAGAAACAGAATAGAATGGTGGTTTTCAGGGACATAAAATTTACTAGAAAAAAAAATGCCATAGAACAGATAAAAAACAAACAAATATTTCCTTATAAATTAAAAAACAAAGAAATCTCCTTTATGAAATCAGAATGCAAAAGAGAAATACAAGAATTCAGGATAGAGAAAAACAGCAGGAGGATATAAAATATAAAATGATGGAACTCAGAAAATAACAGAATTTTAAAAGAATCGCCAACATGAAGATGAAACTGCGTGACTTAAGGGTCTTCAGAATGTACAACAAAGTACATAGAAAATAAAAATAGTAAATTACATAAAGATTAGAAACAAAAAACGATTTTTTAGAAGATTTTAAAATGCAACAAGTAGAACAACTTTTTTTTTTTTTTTTTTTTTTGAGACAGAGTCTCTCTCTGTTGCCCAGACTGGAGTGCAGTGGCGCGATCTCGCCTCACTGCAACCTCGTCTCCAGGGTTCAAGCAATTGTCCTGCCTCAGCCTCCCGAGTAGCTGGGAATACAGGCGGACGCCTCTACGCCTGGCTAATTTTTTTGTGTTTTAGTAGAGGTGGGTTTTCACTGTGTTGCCAAGGCTGGTCTCGGACTCTTGAGCTCAGGTAATCTGTCTGCCTCGGCCTCCCAAAGTGCTAGGATTAAAGGAGTGAGCCACCACACCCGGCCACAACTATTTAATTCAGGAAATTTACTCTAACCAAAAAGAAGACTTTTTGACAACACTTGCCATGCATCAGAGAAAATGGTCCCAGAAGAGTCAGCAAAAGATACACCCTAATGAAATTCTGAACTGCAAAGATGAAGAAAAAATTCTGTAATAAATCAGTCGAAAAAAATAGGTCAACTATAATGGGGGAGGGGGGGTGAAAATTAGACTTTCATTGGATTTCTTCACAACAATCACCAGTGCCAAAAGATAATGTTGCAACATTTTATAAGATGAATTTTATGTTCATCTAAATGATTATCCAAGTATGAAAACTGAAGAAAAACAGTTTTAAACATTCGGGAACTCCAAAATATTGTTTCTGTGCATTTTTCTTGAGGAAAATTCTGGAGCTCAAACTTCAATCAAACCAGACATAACAGAAAATTGTGGTAAAAGGTTTGGTAGTGGGAGCTGAATATATTGGACAGAAAAATTAAAAGCAAAACAAGTATGGGGATCAGAAGAAAATGTCAGATGTAAAATTGATACACTCTGAAAATATAGGGGAAAAAACAGTATAACCACCATAAAAGTGAAAAAATGGAAAGAATAGAGGAAATGCAAACATATATATTGCCTTGCCTACAATATATTTGACATGAAGTTAAAGAACATCATTTAAAGCTGAGAAAAATCATGTATATTTAATATTACAAAGGTAAACATTAAGAAGATAATACTGTTTGTTAAAATCATGGTGTAGAGGAGAACAGGAAGAACAGAAAGGAAGAGGAAACCTCTTATTTTAAGATTCCTTATAGTAGTAAAGAGATATTATCTGAAGAAATGAGAGAGTAATATGTTACAAAAAATTCCAAATCCAAAAGAAATCACTAGAAAAAAAACGTAAATATTCCTAAGTATTAAAATAACCATATACTCTTTTTAAAAAAGCAAGTAGGCAAGTTGTTTGTATACAGTTTTCCATGGGTCTTTTGTTTCATGTGTTTCTGCATGTCCTCCAAGAAAAAGCACTGACTGACCTTGCTCCAGACTACATTTTCATGGATGTTTGATAATATCTCCCTCCAGCTCCAAAGTCAGGCAGGAATTATGAAAGACTCAGGTCCCCAAAGTTCAGGATTCCCTGCCTATCATGCATTCTGCCATGTGTGCAGGTATCTGGCTCCCTTGATATCACCCTCTGGGAATTGGGCGTCACAGAGCTGGCACAAATGTTGATACTCTAATTATATCACCATGAGTAATAAACTCTCCTTTGTCTTTGACTAAGGATTCTCATGTCTTTTGTCAGCATCCATGAAACTGTGGCAGGCTACATTGTTAGCTTGCATGGAAAATAAAATCTCAACTTTTAATAGTTCTTTAGAACACTATGTGCAAAAGGAAAATTATTAGAAAAACTATTATTAGGGAAGACACAATAAAGTAATGTGACAAATCTAAGACCAATAAATCAGTAACATTAGTAAACATAAAATGGTAAACACATCTATTAAAAAAAGATGTTTAGATTGGATATAAAAGCAAAACCAACTATGGCATGTTGATTATTTGTCACCAATTCTAGCCTCCTTATCTGAATTAAATTATACATCTGTATTTCTGTCATGTGCCTTTGTAACACCTCCCACAAAAAAGAGTAAATTTTCTTGTCTTGTTGATGTTGACTTTGTCATGTGACTTGTTTTGGCCAAGACTATGTTAGTGAACATGGCATAAGCAGAGGCATTAAAAACATGCTGTGTAGTTCAGCTTGTCCCCATCTGCGCTTATGATTTATTAGAAGAAAATGTCCCAGGTATCAGCTGATACAAAAGGAGAATTAGAAAACAACTGGAACAGATCTGAACCTAATTCAAGTTCTAGGTTGTGAACTTAGAACCAAGCCCTTCTAGTTCCACTTAGCACTAGAGAACTGCAAGTGACAGTCTTGAGAGCAAGAAAAATAATGTTTGCTGTTATAAATTCTGAGATCAGTGAGAAAAACAAGAACTACTCAATAAATTGGGAATAATTGTACAGCTACCTGGGAAAAAAATAGATTGTTACCTCATAATATTCATCAGTATACATTCCAAACGGATCAATCTTAAAAAAAAAAAAAAATTGCTTAGGAGAAATTACTTACAACCTCAGAATTGAAGACTGTTAAACTGTATTTTAATCTTAAAACCATAAAAGAAATGATCAGTATATTTAGCTACAAAAAACAACCCTAAATATCAAAACAATCATAAGCAAAGTTAAAAGAAAAATGATAATCTGGAAAAAAAATTAAAACTACCAGAGACAGAAAACTCTTCCCTAATAACTAAAAATTTCCTCTCAATTGATTGGTAAAAGATCAACTCAATACAAAAACAGCCAAAGGATAAGAATTACAAGTTCGTAGAAAAAGAAACACAAATGGCTCTTAAATATTTATGTTTTGCCTCTTTCACTATGAGAGAAATACAAATTCAAACAATACTTGGATGAACTTTTCATCTATCAGAATAACAAAAACTCAGAAATTTGATAACTCAGTGTCAAACATAGTATTTGTATAACAAAGAAAAGAAAAACAGAATATAATTGCAACAGCTAAGAGAGTACAACTTAAAAGTTCTCACCACATGCACACAAAATGATAACTATGTGAGGTGATGGATATGTTAATTAGCTTAATTGTGGTAATCATTTCACACTGTATATATGAAAACATCACATCATACAAGGTACATTTATACAATTATATTTCTCAATTTTACCTCAATAAAGCTGGAAAAAATAAATAAAATTTTAAAAAGAAAAAATATATATATTTACCTTAGATTGCATGTGCATAGAAATTATCTAGACAATAAATGGAAAATAAGAGGGATTATCTATTGTGAATGAGAAATGAGGGATGGAGGACAGAGATAAAAGAGATATGTATTAGTCTGTTTTCACACTACTATAAAGAAATACCTGAGACTGGGTAATTTATAAAGAAAAGAGTTTTAATGGACTCACAGACTACATGGCTGGTGAGGTCTCAGGAAACATAATCATGGCAGAAGGCAAAAGGAAGGCAAGGCACGTCTTATGTGGGGGCAGGTGAGAGAGTGAAAGGCCAAAGAAAACTGCCACTTATAAAACCATCAGACCTCATGAGAACTTACACACTGTCACGAGAACAGCATGGGGGAAACCACCCCCACGATCTAATCACCTCCCACCAGATATCTCCTTTGACATGTAGGAATTACAAGAGTTGAGCCAAACCATATTATTCTACCCCTGACCACTCCCAAATCCCATGTCCTTTTCAAATTTCAAAACTATTCATCCTTCCCAACAGTCTGCCAAAGTCTTAACTCATTCCAGCATTAATCCAAAATTCCAAGTCCAAAGTCTCACCTGAGACAAGGCAAGTTCCTTCTACCTATGAGCCTCTAAAATCAAAAACAAGTTAGTTGCTTCTAAGATACAATGAGGGCACATGTATTGGGTAAATGTTCCCATTCCAAAAGGGAGAAATTGGCCAAAACAAAGGGGACACAGCCCCATGCAAGTCTGAAACCCAGCAAGGCACTCATTAAATTTTAAAGCTCCAAAATAATCTCCTTTAACTCCATGTCTTACATCCAGGGCATGCTGATGCAAGATGTGGGCTCCCACAGCCTTGGACAGCTCTGTCCCTCTGATTTTACAGGGTATAGTCCCTGCGGCTGCTTTCACAGGCTGGCATTGAGTGCTTGCAGCTTTTCCAAGTGCACGGTGCAAGCCATCAGTGGATCTAAATTTCTGGGGTCTGGAGGATGGTGGCCCTTTTCTCACAACTCCACTAGGCAGTGCCACAGTGGGGACCCTGTGTGGAGGCTCCAACTCAACATTTCTCTTCTGCACTACCCTAGCAGAGGTTCTTCATGAGGGCTTTGCCTCTGCAGCAGACTTATGCATGGACATCCAGGGATTTCTACACATCCTCTGAAATTTAGGCAGATGTTCCCAAAGCTCAACTTTTGTCCTCTGCACACCTGCAGACCTGACACCACAGGGAAGGCACCAAGGCTTGGGGCTTGCACCCTCAGAATTCACGGCGCAAGCTGTACCTTGATGTCTTTTAGTCATGGCTGGAGCTGGAGTGCCTGAGAAGCAGTCTCAAGACTGCACAGAGAACCAAAGCCCTGGACCCAGCCCACAGAAACATTTTTTCCTCCTAGGCCTCTGGGACTGTGATGGGAAGGGCTGCTGTGAAGTTCTCTAACCTGCCCTGGGGACATTTTCCCCAATGTCTTGGATATCAATAGTCAGCTCATTACTTATGCAAATTTGTGTAACTAGCTTGACTTCCTCCCCAGAAAATAGGTTTTCCTTTTCTACCACATGGTCAGGTTGCAAATTTTCTGAACTTTTATGTTCTGCTTCCTTTTTATATATAAGTTCCAATATCAAACCACCTGTTTGTGAGCACATACACCTGAATGCTTTCAGAATTATCCAGGTCACCTCTTGAATGCTTTGCTGCTTAGACATTTCTTCCACCAGATACACTAAATCATCCTTTCAAGTTAAAAGTTGCACAAATCTCTAAGGCAGGAACAGAATCCTGCCAGTGTCTTTGCTAAAGCCTAGCAAGAGTCACCTTTGCTCCAGTTCCCAAAAAATTCCTCATCTCCATATGAGAACACCTCAGCCTGGACTTCATTGGCCACATAACTATCAGCATTTTGGTTAAATGATTCAACAAGTCTCTAGGAAGCTCCAAAGTTTTGCACATCTTTCTGTCTTCTTCTGAGCTCTCGAATTGTTCCAAACTCTGCCTGTTACCCAGTACCAAAGTTGCTTCTATGTTTTCAGTTTATCTTTATTACAGTGTCCCACTACATCAGTATTAATTCTCTTTTCACACTGCTATAAAGAAATACCTGAGACTGTGTAATTTATTTAAAAAGAGATTAACTGATTCACAGTTTCCCATGACTGGGGAGGCTTCAGGAAACTTAAAATCATGGAGGAAGGCAAAGGGGAATCAAGGCACATCTACCATGGCAGCAGGCGAGACAGTGAGCGTGAAGGCAAAACGGCTGCTTATGAAACCATCAGATCTCATGTGAACTCTCTCATTATCACAAGAATAGCATGGGGGAAACCACTCCCATGATCTAATCACCTCCCACCAAATCCCTCCCTCGACACATGGGGATTACAATTTGAGATGAGATTTGGATGGGGACACAGAGACAAACCATATCAAGATGCTTATTCAATATATTTTAATATTTTTTGATGTTTGAACCAAAACACTGTGTTATCAATTCAGATGCATGCTACAATATGGATTATCTTTGAAGATATTATGCTAAGTGAAGAAGCCAGTCACAAAAAGACAAACACTGCATGAATCCACTCGTATGAGATACCTAGAATAGTCAAATTCATAAGAGACTGAAAGTAGAATGATGGTCACCATGGGTTAAGGGGGAGCAACAAATTGGGTGTTGTTTAATGGCTTATAGAGTTTCATTTTCAAAAGATGAAAAAGTTCTAGATATCTGTTGCACACAGTGTAATATAGTTAACACTACTGTTACATACTATAAAGATTAACAGCACACATATAGAGGAGGGGGTGCCAAGATGGCCGAATAGGAACAGCAGCCTCCAGCTCCCAACATGAGTGACACAGAAGACAGGTGATTTCTGCATTTCCAACTGAGGTACTGGGTTCATCTCACTGGGGCATGTCGCACAGTCGGTGTAGGACAGTGGGTGCAGCCCAATGAACGAGAGGCAAAGCACAGTGAGGCATTGCCTTGCCCGGGAAGTGCAAGGGGGAAGGGAATTCCTTTTCCTAGCCAAGGGAAACCATGACACACAATACCTGGAAAATTGGGTCATGCCCACCCTAATACTGCGCTTTACCAAGGGTCACTGAAAATGGCACACCAGGAGATTATATCCCATGCCTTGCTCAGAGGGTCCTATGCACACAGAGCCTCCCTCATTGCTAGCACAGCAGTCTGAGATCTAACTGCAAGGAAGCAGCAAGGCTGGGGAAGGGGTGCCCGCCATTGCTGAGGCTTAAGTAGGTAAACAAAGTGGCCTGGAAGCTCCAACTGGGTGGAGCCCACCGCAGCTCAAGGAAGCCTGCTTGCCTCTGTAGATTCTACCTCTGGGGACAGGGCATAGCTAAACAAAAAGCAGCAGAAACCTCTGCAGATGTAAATGTCCCTGTCTGACAGCTTTGAAGAGAGTAAGGATTCTCCCAGCATGGAGGTTGAGATCTGAGAACGGACAGACTGCCTGCTCAAGTGGGTCCCTGACCCCCAAGTAACCTAACTGGGAGAGCCTAACTGGGACTAGTCTAACTGGAGTGGGTCAAGCAAACTCCAACAGACCAGCAACTGAGGGTCCAGACTGTTAGAAGGAAAACTAACAAACAGAAAGGACATCCACACCAAAATCCCATCTGTACGTCACCAGCATCAAAGACCAAAGGTAGATAAATAGACAAAGATGGGGAAAAAGCAGTGCAGAAAAGCTCAAAATTCAAAAAGTCAGAGCGCCTCTCCCCCTCCAAAGGAACACAGCTCCTTGCCAGCAACAGAACAAAGCTGGACGGAGAATGACTTTGACAAGTTGAGAGAAGAAGGCTTCCGTCAATCAAACTTCTCAGAGCTAAAGGAAGAACTATGAATCCAGTGCAAAGAAACTAAAAACCTTGAAAAATGATTTGACACATGGATAACTAGAATAACCAATGCAGAGAAGTCCATAAATGGCCTGAGAGAGATGAAAACCATGACACGAGAACTATGTGACAAATGCACAAGCTTCAGTAACCGACTCGATCAACTGGAAGAAAGACTATCAATGATTGAAGATCAATGGAACGAAATGAAGCAAGAAGAGAAGTTTAGAGAAAAAAGAGTAAAAAGAATGAAAAAAGTCTCCAAGAAATATGGGATTATGTGAAAAGACCAAATCTACATCAGATTGGTGTGACTAAAGGTAACGAGGAGAATGGAACCAAGTTGGAAAACATGCAGGATGTTATACAGGAGAACTTCCACAACCTAGCAAGACAGGCCAACATTCAAATTCAGGAAATACAGAGAAGGCCACAAAGATACTCCTCAAGAAGAGCAACTCCAAGACACATAATTGTCAGATTCACCAAAGTTGAAATGAAGGAAAACATGTTAAGGGCAGCCAGAGAGAAAGGTCGGATTACACACAATGGGAAGCCCATCAGAATAACAGCAGATCTCTTGGCAGAAACTCTACAAGCCAGAACAGAGTGGGGGCCAATATTCAACATTCTTAAAGAAAAGAATTGGCAAACCAGAATTTCACATCCAGCCAAACTAAGTTTCATAAGTGAAGGAGAAATGAAATCCTTTACAGACAAGCAAATGCTGAGAGATTTTGTCAACACCAGGCCTGCCCTACAAGAGCTCCTGAATGAAGCACTAAACATGAACAACCAGTACCAGCCCTTGCAAAAACATGCCAAAATGTAAAGACCATCGAGGCTAGGAAGAAACTGCATCAACCAATGAGCAAAATAACCAGTTAACATCATAATGACAGGATCAAGTCCACACATAACAATATTAACCTTAAATGTAAATGGGCTAAATGATCCACATAAAAGACAGAGACTGGCAAATTGCATAAAGAGTCAAGACCCATCAGTTTGCTATATTTAGAAGACCCATCTAACATGCAGAGACACACACAGGTTCAAAATAAAGGGGTGGAGGAAGATCTACCAAGCAAATAGAAAACAAAAAAAGGCAGGGGTTGCAATCCTAGTCTCTGATAAAACCGACTTTAAACCACCAAAGATCAAAAGAGACAAAGAAGGCCATTACATAGTGGTAAAAGGATCAATTCAACAGGAAGAGCTAACTATCCTAAATATATATGCACCCAATAAAGGAGCACCCAGATATATAGTTGGAAGTAAAGCACTCCTCAGCAAATGTAAAAGAACAGAAATCATAACAAATTGTCTCTCAGACCATAGTGCAATCAAACTAGACCCAGGACTAAGAAACTCAATCAAAACCACTCAACTACATGGAAACTGAACAACCTGCTCCTGAATGACTACTGGGTACATAAGGAAACGAAGGCAGAAATAAAGATGTTCTTTGAAACCAATGGGAATAAAGATACAACATACTAGAATCTCTGGGACACATTTAAAGCAGTGTGTAGAGGGAAATTTATAGCACTAAATGCCCACAAGCAAAAGCAGGAAAGATCTAAAACTGACACCCTACCATCACAATTAAAAGAACTAGAGAAGCAAGAACAAACACATTCAAAAGCTAGCAGAAGGCAAGAAATAACTAAGATCATAGCAGAACTGAAGGAGACAGAGACACAAAAAACCCTTCAAAAAATCAGTGAATCCTGGAGCTGGTTTTTTGGAAAGATCAACAAAATTGATAGACCGCTAGCAAGACTAATAAAGAAGAAAAGAGAGAAGAATCAAATAGACGCAATCAAAAATGATAAAGGGGATATCACCACTGACCCCACAGAAGTACAAACTACCATCAGAGAATACTGTAAATGCCTCTATGCAAATAAACTAGAAAACCTAGAAGAAATGCATAAATTCCTGGACACATAACCTCCCCAAAGACTAAATCAGGAAGAAGTTGAATCCCTGAATACACCAATAGCAGGCTCTGAAATTGAGGCAATAATTAATAGCCTACCAACCAAAAAAGGTACAAGACCAGAGGGATTCACAGCTGAATTCTACCAGAGGTACAAGGAGGAGCTGGTAGCATTCCTTCTGAAACTATTCCAATCAATAGAAAAAGAGGGAATCCTCCCTAACTCATTTTATGAGGCCAACATCATCCTGATACCAAAGCCTGGCAGAGACACAACAAAAAAAGAGAATTATAGACCAATATCCCTGATGAACATTGATGCAAAAATCCTCAATAAAATACTAGCAAACCGAATCCATAAGCACATCAAAAAGCTTATCCACCATGATCAAGTTGGCTTCATCCTGGGGATGCAAGGCTGGTTCAACATACAGAAATCAATAAACGTAATCCAGCATATATACAGAACCAAAGACAAAAACAACATGATTATCTCAATAGATGCAGAAAAGGCCTTTGACAAAATTCAACAGCCCTTCCTGCTAAAAAAAACTCTCAATAAATTCGGTATTGATGGAACGTATCTCTAAATAATAAGAGCTATTTATGACAAACCCACAGCCAATATCATACTGAATGGGCAAAAACTGGAAGCATTCCCTTTGAAAACTGGCACAAGATAGGGATGCCCTCTCTCACCACTCCTATTCAACAGAGTGTTGGAAGTTCTGGCCAGGGTAATTAGGCAAGAGAAAGAAATAAAGGGTATTCAATTAGGAAAAGAAGAAGTCAAAATGTCCCTGTTTGCAGATGACATGATTGTTTGTTTAGAAAACCCCATCATCTCAGCCCCAAATCTCCTCAAGCTGATAAGCAACTTCAGCAAAGTCTCAGGATACAAAATCAATGTGCAAAAATCACAAGCATTCTTATACACCAATAACAGACATACAGAGACTCAAATCATGAATGAACTTCCATTCACAATTGCTTCAAAGAAAATAAAATACCTAGGAACCCAACTTACAAGGGATGTGAAGGACCTCTTCAAGGAGAACTACAAACCACTGCTCAATGAAATAAAAGAGGACACAAACAAATGAAAGAATATTCCATGCTCATGGATAGGAAGAATCAATATCGTGAAAATGGCCATACTGCCCAAGGTAATTTGTAGATTCAAGGCCATCCCCATTAAGCTACCAGTGACTTTCTTCACAGAATTGGAAAAAACTACTTTCAAGTTCATCTGGAACCAAAAAAGAGCCCACATTGCCAAGACAATCCTAAGTCAAAAGAACAAAGCTGGAGGCATCACGCTACCTGACTTCAAACTATACTACAAGGCTACAGTAACCAAAACAGCATGGTACTGGTACCAAAACAGAGATGTAGACCAATTGAACAGAACAGAGCCCTCAGAAATAATACCAGACATCTACAACCATCTGATCTTTGACAAAGCTGAGAAAAACAAAAAATAGGGAAAGAAGTCTCTATTTAATAAATGGTTCTGGGAAAACTGGCTAGCCATATGTAGAAAGCTGAAACTGGATCCCTTCCTTATACCGTATACAAAAATTAATTCAAGATGGATTAGAGACTTAAATGTTAGACCTAAAACCATAAAAACCCTAGAAGAAAACCTAGGCAATACCATTCAGGACATAGGCATGAGCAAGAACTTCATGTCTAAAACACCAAAAGCAATGGCAACAGAAGCCCAAATTGACAAATGGGATCTAATTAAACTAAAGAGCTTCTGCACAGCAAAAGAAACTACCATCAGAGTGAACAGGCAACCTACAGAATGGGAGAAAATTTTTGCAAGCTACTCATCTGACAAAGGGCTGATATCCAGAACCTACAAAGAACTCAAACAACTTTACAAGAAAAAAAACAAACAACCCCACCAAAAAGTGGGCAAAGGATATGAACAGACACTTCTCAAAAGAAGATATTTATGCAGCCAACAGACACATGAAAAAAAGCTCAGCATCACTTGCCATCAGAGAAATGCAAATCAAAACCACAATGAGATACCATCTCACACCAGTTAGAATGTCAATCATTAAAAAGTCCGCAAGAACAGAAAACCAAACATTGCATGTTCTCACTCATAGGTGGGAACTGAACAATGAGATCACTTGGACTCGGGAAGGGGAACATCATACACCGGGGCCTATCATGGAGGGGGGAAGTGGGGAGGGATTGCATCGGGAGTTATACCTGATGTAAATGACGAGTTGATGGGTGCTGACAAGTTGATGGGTGCAGCACGCCAACATGGCACAAGTATACATATGTAACAAACCTGCATGTTATCCACATGTACCCTAGAACTTAAAGTATAATAAAAATAAATAATAATAATAAAAAAAAAAAACAGGTGCTGGAGAGGATGTGGAGAAATAGGAACACTTTTACACTGTTGGTGGGATTGTAAACTAGTTCAACCATTGTGGAAGACAGTGTGGTGATTCCTCAAGGATCTAGAACTAGAAATACCATTTGACTCAGCCATCCCATTACTGGGTGTACACCCAAAGGATTATAAATCATGCTGCTATAAAGACACAGACACACATATGTTTATTGCGGCACTATTCACATTAGCAAAGACTTGGAACCAACCCAAATGTTCATCAATGACAGGCTGGATTAAGAAAATGTGGCACATATACACCATGGAATACTATGCAGCCATAAAAAAGGATGAGTTCGTGTCCTTTGTAGGGACATGGATGCAGCTGGAAACCATCATTCTCAGCAAACAATCGCAAGAACAGAAAACCAAACACGGCATGTTCTCACTTATAGGTGGGAATTGAACAATGAGATCACTTGGACAGAGGAAGGCGAACATCACACACTGGGGCCTTGTGTGTAGTGGGGGAAGGGAGAGGGATAGCATTAGGAGATATACCTAATGTAAATGACGAGTTAATTGGTGCAGCACACCAACATGGCACATGTATGCATATGTAACAAACCTGCACGTTGTGCACATGTACCCTAGAATATAAAGTGTAATAAAAAGATAAATGAAATAAAATTTTAAAAAAGATTAACCATACACTTAAAAACTTACATTTTAAGTGTACTGTTAACTAAAAACTATAAGTGCACACTTAAAAATGGTTAGTTATGACGGGAAATTTTATGTTATGCATATGTTACCACAATCTTTTAAAAAGACGTAATGACTGTATTATCTATTTTTAAAAAATAATTTTAAAAATCAATGCAGAATCACACTTTGCTACAACACTTCCAAATCACTAAATCTCATTCCCTGTATAGCATATTCTATGCATAGTTTTCATTTCCACGATTTCTAGCCAATTCTTTTTAATATTCACACTTTGTTTCACAATTTCTTTTTAATGGAGGATTTTCCTTCATTTATCACTTAAAGATTCCAAATCTACATAAACATAACAAACTTTTAAAATTAGTTTTATCTAAATGATTTCATGATTTCATTGTTAGTTTTGTTGGCTCTCCTAGCATTAGTTTTCTTTCTGTATTATAAAAGTTGTTTAATAGACTCATTTGTGTAGGAGAATTTTGTTTTGTTTTCTTTTATTTTTATATACCTTTTTCTTTCTTGCTCTACCTGTCTCCTCATTCTTCCCTGACTAGTGCTTTTGTAGTTTCCTCCACCTAACTTTAAGCTGTACAAATCAGGTCATATAAAATCTGGTTTAGAATGCTTGTCCCTCAGTGATATTGAGGATACTGAAGATTCTCAATAAACAAAATGAGATGTAATGCAATGATATATCTGAAATGAGTTCCTTCATCTTTCTACCTCCTTCAATCCAGAGCACCATATGAAACCTTTCCAGGACATTTTTTCAGCTTCCTTTTATAACTCTCTGAACTCCACCCCAAATACTGAGTCTTATCTGATCCCAGTAAATTCCAGGAATGATTTTAGACCCTATTACTCTTTAGGAACAAAATTTCCAGTCCGTGTTAATTATTTTATAGCCACAAATCCAATAGCTTCTAGCTCTAGTCCCACTCACTGCTTTATATTTCTGCTCAATTTCTGGTCTACTAAAAAAATTATACTGTTTATGAGGCAACAAGTGATTCTGAGTTTCTACTTTAATATTTTATCTATAAATGATTACATTGGTATATAGAGGTTACATCAAAACCAACTTTTTGAATAATATTTACCAGAATTCAGGTAAAAACATTAAGAAGTTCAGGGAAACCCAAAAAATATATTATATGAAAATAAAGTGAATTTAAAATAAGATACAGAGAACATGTAGATATAATAAAAGGATAAGAGCAAAAAGGAAATAATATGCAACTGTGTAGAAAATAGTATTCTCAATAGTCTTCACATTGAGGCTACAATTTTGCTATGCATTTTCTTGCTGTCAAAGCAAAAAGGTAAATAAAATCAGTCAAATTAGCCAGACATGGTGGCTTGCACATGTACTCCCAGCTACTTGGGAGGCTGAGGCAGAAGGAACCCTTGAGCCCAGGATTTCAAGGTTGCAGTAAACTATGATTATGCCACTGTACCCCAATCTGGGTGACAGAGTAAGAGCCTGTCTCAAAAATAAACAAAAAGATAATAAAATCAGTCACAAATTTTACATTAACTATCCTAAATATGTATTCACCCATTATTAGAGCACCCATATTCATTAAACTAGTTCTGGAAATCAAGGAAGAGATGTACATGGCCACATAATATAATAAGAATGGGAGACTTCAACATCCCACTGACAGCATCAGATATCATCAAGGCAGAAAACAGCAAAGATGTCTGGGACCTAAACTCAACACTTGATAATATGGACCTAACATGCATCTACAAAGTACTCTACCCAACAACAGAATATACATTTTCTCATCTCTAAGTGCCCCATACTCTGAGATCAACCATACACTTGGCCATAAAGCAATTATCAACAAATTCAAAAACAACAAACTCATACCAACCACACTCTTGGACAATAGCACAATGAAAAATAGAAATCAATACAAATAAAGCTCTCAAAACTGCACACTTACATAGAAATTAAACAATCTGCTCCTGAATGACTTTTGGATAAGGAATGAAATCAAGGTAGAAATTTAAAAAAAAAAAAAAAATGAAACTAATGAAAATGAACACACAACATACCAGAATGTCTGGGACACAGCAAAAGAAGTGTTAAGAGGAAAGTTTATAGTGCTAAATTCCTACATTAAGAAGTTAGAAATATCTCAAATTAATAACCTAACATCACACCTAGAGGTACTAGACAAACAAGGGCAAACCAACTCCAAAGCTAGCAGAAGACAAGAAATAGCTAAAATCAGAGACTAACTGAATGAAATTGAGATGCAAGATTCCATACAAAAGATTGATGAAACAAAAAATTGGCTCTTTAAAAATATAAACAAGATAGACAGACTGCTAGCTAGATTAAGAAAGAAAAAAGAGAAAAGATTCAAACACAATCAGAAATGACAAAGGTGACATTACCACCACCATCACAGAAATACAAAAAACAAAAAACAAAAAAATCTCTCAGAAACCATTATAAACACCTGTATGCACACAAACTAGAAAACCTAGAGGAAATGAGTAAATTCCTGGAAACATACAAACTCCTCAGACAGAGCCAAAAAGAAATTGAAATCCAGAAGAGACCAATAATGAGTTCTGAAACTGAATCAGTAATTTTAAAAATCCACCTGACCAGAAAAAGTACTGGTCAGGTGGATTTACAGTTGAATTCCACCAGACTTACAAAGAAGAGCTGGTACCAATCCTACTTTTTGGAAATTATTCCAAAAATCAAGGAGAAGGGACTTCTCCCTGACTCATTCTATGAGGCCAGCATCATCTTGATACCAAAATATATTGGAGACACAATAAAAAAAGAAAATTTCAGGTTAATATCCCTGATGAAAAGAGACTAAAAATTCCTCAACAAAATACTAGCAAATCAAATCCAGCAGCACATCAAAAAGCTAGTCCACCATAATCAAGTAGGCTTTATTCTTGGGATGCAAGTTTGGTTCAATATACACAAATCAATAAATGTGATTCATCACAAAAACAGAACTAAAAGCAAAATCCACATGATTATCTCAAAAGACAGAGAAAAAGCTTTTGATAAAATTCAACATCTCCTCATGTTAAAACCCTCATGTCATCCTTCAATGTTAACAAACTTGTCATCAAAGAGGCATACCTCAAAATAATAAGAGCCATCTATGACATACCCACAACCAACATCATACCAAACGGGCCAAAGTCGAAAGCATTCCTCCTTTTGATAACCAGAACAAGACAGGATGCCCACTCTCACCACTCCCATTTGACATAGTACTGAAAGTCCTAGCCACAGCAATCAAGCAAGATAAAGAAAAAAAAAAAAATTAAAAGAGAGGAAGTCAAACTATCTCTGTTTGCAGACAATATGATTTTATATCTAGAAAACCCCATAGTCTCTGCCCAAAGGCTCCTAGAACTGACAAACAACTTCAGTAAAGTTTCAGGATAAAAAATCAGTTTACAAACTCATCCTTTTTTATGGCTGCATAGTATTCCATGGTGTATACGTGCCACATTTTCTTAATCCAGTCTGCCACTGATGGACATTTGGGTTGATTCCAAGTCTTTGCTATTGTGAATAGTGCTGCAATAAACATACGTGTGCATGTGTCTTTATAGCAGCAAACCATCATTCTTAGCAAACTATCACAAGAACAGAAAACCAAACACCGCATGTTCTCACTCATAGGTGGGAACTGAACAATGAGATCATTTGGACTCGGGAAGGGGAACATCACACACCGGGGCCTATCATGGGGAGGGGGGAGGGGGGAGGGATTGCATTGGGAGTTATACCTGATATAAATGACGAGTTGAGGGGTGCTGACGAGTTAATGGGTGCAGCACACCAACATGGCACAAGTACACATATGTAACAAACCTGCATGTTATCCACATGTACCCTAGAACTTAAAGTATAATAATAATAATAAATAAATAAATTTTTAAAGAAATAAAAATCTAAAAAAAAAAAGTGCTTAACATAAAAAAAAAAATCAGTTTACAAAAATCAGTAGCATTTCTATACACCAGTAAAGTCCAAGCTACGAGCCAAATCAAGAAGTAATCCTATTCACAATAGCCACAAAAAGAATAAAATATCTAGGAGTATATCTAACCAAGGAGGTGAAATATCTCTGCAATTAGGATTACAAAACACTGCTCAAAGAAATCAGAGATGACACAAACAAATGGAAAACACATTCCATGCTCATAGATAGGAAGAATCAATATTGTTAATGTGGCCATACTGCCCAAATCAATTTAAGAGTAAATGTTATACTTATCAAACTACCAACATCATTTTTCACAGACTTAGAAAAAACTATCCTAAAATTCATATGGAATCAAAAAAGAGTCCAAATAAAGCCATCTTAAGTTAAATGAACAAGGCCAGATATATCATACTACCTGATTTTAAACTATACTACAAGGATACAGTAACCAAAGCAACATGCTACTCATACAAAAACAGACACATAGACTGATGGAACAAGTTAGAGAACACAGAAATAAAGCTGCACACCTAAAACCATCTGATCTTCAACGAAGTTTACAATAACAAGCAATAGGGAAAGAATTTCCTATTTAATAAATGGTGCTGGAATAACTGGCTAGCCATATGCAGAATATTGAAACTGGACTCCTTCCTTTCACTATATACAAAAATTAACTCAAATGAATTAAAGACTTAAATGTAAAACATAAAACTATAAAAACACTAGGAAGAAAACCTAGAAAATATCATTCTGTACAGAGGCTTTGGCAAAGATTCCATGATGAAGTCCCCAAAGGCAATGGCAACCAAAAGAAAAATAGAAGAGTGAGACTTAATTAAACTAGAGATCTTCTGCACAGAAAAACAAAACAAAACAAACAAAAAAAAACATTAACAGAGTAAACAGAGAACCTACAGAATGGTAGAAAATATTTGCAAACTATGCATCCAACAATCGTCAAATATTCAGAATCTACAAGGTACTTAAATCAACATGCAAAAAACAAATAATCCCATTAAAAAAGGTGCAACATAGTGGAACAGACACTTCTCAAAAGAAGTCATTCATGTGGCCAATAAGCATATGAAAAAAATGCTCATCACTAATTATTAGACAAATGCAAAGCAAAACCAAAATGAGATACCAACTCATATCAGTCAAAACATCTATTACTAAAAAGTCAAAAAGAGACAGATATTGGCAAGATTGTGGAGAAAAGGAATGCTCATACACTGGTGGTGGGAATGTAAATTAGTTCAGCCACTGGGGAAAGCACCTTACAGATTTCTCAAAGAACTTAAAACAACTACCATTTGACTCAGCAATCCCATTACTAGGTATATACCCAAAGAAATATAAATCATTCTACCACAAAGGCACCTGCACTTGTGTGTTCATTACAACACTATTCACAATAGCAAAGGCAAAAAACCCACCTAGGTGCCAGTCAACAGTGGACTGGACTTAAAAAAAACTTCAGTACATAAACACCATGGAATGCCATGCAGCCATAAAAAATGAAATCATGTTCTTTGCAGCAATATGTATACAGCTGGAGGCCCTTATCCTAAGCAAATTAACCCAGGAATGGAAAACCAAATACTACATGTTCTAACTTATAAGTGGGAGCCAAACATTGAGTATACATGGACACAAAGATGGGAACAATAGACACCAGGGCCTACTTGAGGGGAAAGGATGGAAGGAGGGGAGGGTCAAAAAACTACCTCTCAGGTACTAAACTCACTACCTGAGTGATGAAGTCATTGTACACCAAACCTCAGTAACAAGGGATTTACCCATGTAACAAACCTGCACATGTACCCCCGAGCATAAAATAAAAGTTGAAAAAATAAAACAAAATAACATTGTTTACAATTCTTTACCTTCAACAGTATTAAAGGGGAAATTCAGTAATTGTTGATGATAATTATAAAAAGTTTTTATGATAAATCACTCATTATTTTGGCTTATACCAGAAAAATTCAAAAACTTGATTGTCATTGCTATAATAAAATTCATTTAATTTACAAAAAACAATACAAATTTTAGGTCATGAAGAAAAAAAGAACATACCTATGCTTCCATAGAATAACTTTTCCTGACACTTAAACTGAGATGAAATTTTGTCTTCATATGGAGATCACTGAATATGGGAAAGGTTAATTTCTTCAAGAGCATTTCTAAGGAAAGGCTGTGATATATATACAGGAAGGGATTGTATGGCAGTTTTTAGTACATCTGAGAGTATGGCATCCAAGTATTAACTTGGTAAAGACAATTCTATTGAAGAGTGTTCTCCAAATACATAAATTTCTGATGATCTTGCTCCATGAGAGAGATAAGATCTGGAATATCTGGAAAAATTACTGAATTCAGGATGTTAAGACCATCTTTAGGCTTTGTACTTTTTTTCAACCATCCTTTTGGCATAAAAAACTCACAGGTAAAACGTTTAATGTGGCAGTCTGTATCTGAAATGCATACAACTTGTGTATAAATATGCCAAAAATTTTACACTAGAACAAAATAAGGCTGATATCCTTTTGTGAAAGGTAACTTAAAACAAAGACTATCTGCCATTATCAATACAGTCTAAGACAGCAGTCTTCTGACTTTTAGTCTCAAGATGCTTTAAGGCCTTAAAAATGGAGAACTCCAAAGAGCATTCTATGTCATTTAGATTATGGCATTTAGTATTTGCCACATTAGAAATTAAAACTAAGAAATATTCAAAACATGTACTTATTTATTTTAAAGCAACAATAATAAAGCCATTAAATGTTAATGTGAATGACATGTTAAAAAAAAAAAAAACAAAGAAACAGAAAAGAAAAAACAAAACAACGAAGAAATTTAGTAAGAAGAGCAGCTTTTTTCTATTTTTCCAAACTTCTTTAATGTTTGGTTTAGTACAAAACAACTGCATCCCCACATCTGCTTCTACATTCAATCTTTTGCAATGTTATTTCAATTAAAAAGCACGAAAAAAATCTAGCCTACACAATCTAGTAATTGGAAACGAGAGGAATAATTTAACAGTGTTTTCCGACATTGGGGAAATTGTTTTTTTGATACTAAATCAAAACTCAACAAGTAGGTATCTTAAAAGTTAATTGCAATGTTGAATCTGAAACTCTAATAATTAACCTTTCATACTCTCTTTTATTATAATCCAATGATCCCTCTTATATTTTGAATGAATCTTTTACCCATGTATGATTTGACATCACACATTCATCATTTAAAAACATTAGTTAAGTAAGTGTATTATAGAGATGTTCCAAAAGTTGACATATTTCACTATATAATGTCAAAAAAATCACATTTTTCAATGTCATCACCCATCACATCAATAAAGCCTTTAATTATTGAGAAGCTGTTAAGTTCACAATGGCAGATATAAATTTTCCAAATTTCTAATTTTAACTTTCACTTGAAAGTTCAGATTTTATCATTGACAATAAATACTATTGGCTGTGAAATGACAGGTTCACTTTATTAATTTTTGAGAAAATACCTCCAAAATCCTAAATTTGAATAACCAGTTTGTCTGCCAGTCATTCTTTGAAGAAAACTGGTGTTCCAGGTAAATCACAAATGTGCTTTTACTTGAGACAACCATCATGGTTTAGTAAGTAGCAGAAAAGCTTTATGTGTACTTCCTAAATCCTCATACAGAATAAATGAAGTGTACTCATGTGTCAGGTTCTAATAATTTTGCAGCTTTCTCAAAAACATTTTTAAGGAAAGCTGGCAATTTTTTGAATGGTAGTGCATGGCAGTGAATAATACAATGACTATTAGTACACTTTGGTACCACTGCCATTATTTGTGATGAGGTGCCAGTGATTTCATACAGCATAGCTTTGTCAAACTATGAAACAGGAGAAGAACATACGAGTATTATTAGAAAAATAATTTTGACCTCTTGGACCCCATGAAAGGATCTCGAGGGTACTCAGGGGTCCATAATCATGCTTGGAGAATGACAAGTCTAAAATTTTTCTTTATTTCATGCTTCTAGGGAGGATAAAATATAACCGGTATTTTTCTGTCACCCAATCTGGAGTGCAACAGCACAATCTCGGCTCACTGCAACATCTGCCTCCCAGGTTCAAGCGATTCTCCTGCCTCAACCTCCCGATTACAGGCACCCACCACCGTGCCTGGCTAATTTTTTTTTTTTTTTTTTTTTTTTTTTTTTTTTAGTAGAGATGGGGTTTCACCATGTTGGCTAGAATGGTTTTGAACTCCTGACCTCAGATGATCCACCCGCTTTGGCCTCCCAAAGTTCTGGGATTACAGGCATAAGCCACTGTGCCCAGATGGCATTTTCTTTCAAAGCCACTTCAAGACAAAGGTCTTAGATTGAGATGCTTAAATAGATTTATTTGCCTATGAGGACCACTTTGGAACAAGTCCTACTGAAGTACCTTTTGTTACTGAGGCAAAATTCACATAACAGAAAATTTACCACTTTAACCATTTTAAATGAGTACAATTCAGTGACTTTTAGTACATGCACAATGTTTTGCAACTATCTCTGTATCTAATTCTATCACATTTTTGTCATTCCAAAAAGAAACCCCATACTTGTTACACAATCACTCCCTATTCCTCCTCCCGACAGACCCTTGCAACCATGAATATGCTTCTGTGGATTTGCCTATTCTGGATACTATATAAACGGAATCATACAATGTGTGGTCTTCCATGGCTTCTTTCACTACATAATGTTTCTAAGTTTTATCCATGTTGTAGTATAAGTCAGTACTTATTACCTTTTATGAGTAAACAGTATTCCATCATATGGATATACCATATTTCAGTTATCCATTCATTTGTTGATGGGCATTTTGGTTCTTTCCCCCTGTTGGTTGTGATGAATAATGTTGTTATGGACACTAGTGTACACGTTTTTGTTTGAACACCTGTTTTTAATTCTCTTGGATATGTATCTAGGAGAAAACTTGCCAGATCACACCGTAATTCTATGTATAACTTTTTGAGCACCTGCCAAACAGTTCGCCATGACAGGTTCACCACTTTACATTCTCATCAGCAACACACAAGAGCTTTAATTTTTTCACATCCTTTCCAACATTTTTTTTTTCTTATTCTCTCTCTCTTTTTTTTTTTTTTTTTTTTGGATTGTAGTTGTCCTAAAGGTGGGAAGTGGAATCTTATTGAAGTTTGGTTTGCATTTATTTAATGATTAATGATGCTGAGCATGTTTTCACATGCTTATTAGCCATTTGTATATCTTCTCTGGAGAAATGTCAGCTCTGATCTTTGGTCCATTTTTCAATTGGGTTATTTATTTTGTTATTGTTGAGTGGGAAGAATTCTTTATATATTCTGGATACTGGACTCTTATCAGACATATGCTTTGCAAATATTTCTCCCATCCTGTGAGGTATTTTTTTAAACTTTCTTGATAATGTCCTTTTTTGGAAGAAAAAATTAATTTTGGTAAAGTTCAATTTCTCTATTTTGAAATATTATATTTTGTTAAATAAAAGTAATAATAATTTTGTCCAACAGAATATAAAAAAGATATTTAACTGTTCAAAAAGATTGAAATTATCCATAGCAATGCATATTACTGAAAAGTTCCCATATGAGTTACGTCTAAGCATGTTTATTTATATCAAACCTTCTTTCAATGCTGGCTAATTTAAACTTGACACTTGGCTGCTATCATGCTTTAAATTAATTATTTGGATTAATAATAATTTACATAATGAAGACATTTCTATTATATGAGAAGTTTCCATTTCATTAAAAATAGTATTTTTTCTGTAAACACCCAATAAGCTTATTTTTTAAGCTAAATGCTTAGGTTTAAGACAAGATTTCTCTCTGAACCCCATTAACAATTTTTTTTCAAAAATGCATCACAAAGCTATTATTTTATGTTAAAGACAACCTATGCCAGTAAGTAGTTGTTCCTCACTACCTCATCATAAAACTAGTCATAAAATCTGAATTTTAGCTAGGCCCACAAACAGTCAGAAGAAAGAAGATTTTCACAAACTCCCTTGCAGTTAAAGGTAGCTATGTGAATAAGTGGCCAAATAATATAAAATGTTCTTAGCAAATCATTCTTACTAGAAATCAAGAATCATTCTCAACAGAAAGCTACACATGTTCTTTACCCCTTCTTTCTCACTTTACCCCTTCTTGTTGTCTAGAATGCAGATGAGATATCTGGAACTGGGGTAATATTATTCAATCATGAGGGGATATTGGAAATGCAGAAAGGACATGATATAGAAGGGAAATATAGAAAAAACACAATATCAACTCCAACACTATGAGAGGACTACACCAGTCCTATATCATCTACTTCCAGACATTTGTGTGAGACAGAAATACATAATGTCTTGTTTAAGCCACTATTATTTTGGATTTTTCTGCTGACTGCAAATGAATATAAAATACACTTCCATTTCTGGCTACCACTCAGCCCCATCCCACCATTAATAACAATTGGCTTATAAAGTCCTAAGCTAGTACAAATTTAAACTCTGAAACAATTCTACTTGGAAAGTAAACTTTCCAGAGGTACTTGTATTCCTGTGTACAATATTTTATTTCTGGTAATTAAATGTTAATAACTATAAGAATGTAAATAGTGATAATTTTTTATCCTTCGTTAACTAAAGTAATCAACATGCAGTTGTTAATAAGATACAATCTAACCTTAATTTTAGTTCTCCTAAGCTTCAATACCTATGAAACATTTTGTAATCAGAATATGTCTTCAAGAATTTCAGTGGGACAAGATTTTCTCATAATGCTGGCAGATGATTCACTGCAGCAAATATAACCTACTGGTTTGAAGGTTTACCAAGGGAGAAATGGTCTCATGGGAAGCTTTTTCATAAGTGAAATATAGTCTCTACGATGTGACAATTTAGGAGAATACAAAAACCTTTCTAACAAATTCAGTCCTGAAGAAAAATGAAGAAAAGATTAGTAGTTATTATTCATAGCCATAGCTCTAAAATATAACAAATGCAAGCATATTTATCAGTCCTGTAAATAATTTTTTATAGTTCCATCTGTTCGTTCATTTACTTACTTATCAAAAGTAACAAAAATCAGTTATATTCCTGAGTAATAAGGAAAAAGAAATATTCCTTTGAAATAAGGAAGTTCTAATATCAGATATGATGTAGAAAATAGGATAAAAGTTAATCAAGAAAATTTATAGACTTTTCTTTATTATAAGGAAATATTATACTCCTTCATCTTTGAATATAGTATCACTAAGAGCCTTAAATATGAATTTTAGAAGCAATAATGCAACTTATGCTTTGATAATCCAGAACAGAAACGTAAACATTTTGGAAAAAGAATCTTACTTAAGTATGTTTATAGTAGTAATGCTATGTAGTAAATATTAGCACACTTAGAAGCTTGTGATCAGACTTTATTTAGAAATGCCACTGTTATAGATGTCAAAGCTTAGATTCGCCCAGACTCCAACTATTTTTCTTCAGTGCTGTGGTAACACAGCAGAACAGTTGTCTCAATTGAGTAAGCTCTTTAAAGGTAAAGAATCATTAACATTTCCAGTGTCAAGATGTTAACTTGCCAAATTTTATTTACAACTAATATTTGAATGGCAGTGATATACAGTAGATATGCATGAGAGTTTTACTTTCTAGTTGCAAACTTCCATTAGTAATATGACCTTGAATAAATTATATTCCTTCCACGGTCTTTAGTTTTCTTACTGATAAATGAGGTGATTTGAGTTGAATTCTAGGATCACTTCCAGGTAGAAAATGCTTTGAAATCATAAAGCTATAACCTAGAACATTCTCCAAACTAAAGATAAGACACTAATTGAAACAACATAAATGTGAGACAGTGACACTAATTGCAGAAGAAAAAGACAACAAGATGTGATGTGTTTATTACTTTTATCTGGGGTCAATTTAACATATTATTTTTTGCAGTTTTCAAATAATTTATTTCAAAATGTAGAGATGATAGAGATAGCTTTAATGCTTCATAGTTAATATTTGTATTTGTACTTCACTATTGTCTGTTTTAAAACACTATTGTGGTAAAAACACTTAACATGAGATCTACTCACTAAATTTGTATGTGCATAATAGTTTTGTTAATTGTAAGCATATGTTAACCATAAACACAGATATCTAGAACTTACTGATCTTTCACAAGGAAGAATCTTTGAATCTTTGTGCCTGTCAATTCGCAATTTCCTGTTTCCCTTCCTCTCCGGCCCCTGATAACCACCATTCTAGTCCTGATTCTATGAGTTTGATGACTTCAGAAACCTTACATAAGTGGAATCATACAGTATTTGCCTTCTGTGACTGGCTTATTTTGCTTAGCATACTGTCTTTATTCATGTTCATTCATGTTCTTGCATATGGTAGAATTTCATTAATTTTTAAGGTTAATTGAATAGCATTGACTTATATTTACATACCACATTCTCTTTATTTGTTCATCTGTGATGAATATTTAGGTTCTTTCCACAATTCCACAATTGTGAATAGTACTGCAATAAATGCTGCTATACTAACATCTTTTGAGATATTTGACTTTTATAGAAATAGAAAAAACAATTTTAAAAATCATATGGAAACACACAAGAAAACTTCAAATAGCCAAAATAATCTTGGTAAAGGATAAAGGTATAGGCATCATATTTTATTATTTAAAAACATATTACAAAACAACAGTAATGAAAACAGTACAATATTGGCATAACAACAAACATACATTACAGTTCAGATTACAATGTCTAATTCTAAAAATGAATGTTTATATTTTCATGTGTATGATTCACATAGTTTATAAGAAAAATCAGGTAAATTTGAAATATAACCATTTAGAATGGCAAACAAAAATAGTTTGTTAGAACTTCCCTCTAAAATAAGTATTAGACCTTTTCTACTTTTTTCATGAGAGAATTCTGAAATGTTTTGTGGTTTAAAAGATGATGGTTGATCATAAAGATGTGGGAACCATGAGGGGATGTGCATGCCAAACATTAATATCTACACCTAAGCAATTCGAAGATCTCTGTCATTCTTCAGTAAAATGTAGCTTATAAGCAGCCATTTTAGGTTTATTTTTCCAGTGAAAACTATCCTATAAAATAAAGACACTGGTTCTTCTATCCTAATTTCTATGTACTTTGAATGTTCAATTAAAACACGATATGATCTTAGTGTAATTAAGATATAGTCATTATCATTTTCTCTAACACTATTGTTGTCATATTCTTGATGGTTTCAATATCCAAGTTCCTTGATCTCTATGCTTTCAATAATGTTGCTTTCACCCCACTTAAGCCACACATTTATACAGATCTGCTCCAAACTGCACCTCCTTCACAATCTTAATTTTAAACATTACTCTCTTACTACCACCCATCTTCCGCAAGTGTTTCTTCATTCCATCTAGTATAAAATTTTTAGTATTTCGTTTACCCACTAGGACTTACTGACTTTTGGTTTTTTCATAGTTTACTATTCCCATTGTGTTCTAATCTCCTTCATGCAGCTTAGATTCTATGGTCCATCTTTGTAATCACATCCTCAATTATCTTGCTCACCCTGATTAAACCCAGTCCCATACTTCCTCTGCAGCTGAATTCATGCAGATACAAGTGGCTGGGAAAAAGCACACAATCATGCTGGCTAGTCTTACATTAAACTCAAAATGATTAACCTTAAAAGGTTCTTCATGCTGCCAAGAAATGATAGTACATTTTTCTAGAATATTCTTTGGCTTTCCTTGTATTTCGTAGCTTCTCCACTTTCCTCAACCTTTAACACCTCCACCTCCAGACAATGATCTGGCTTCCATTTCACTGAGATAGCTGAAGCAATTAGAAAACAACTATCACAAGCTTCCATCACCATGCCTACACAGCAACATGCATCTGTACCAAAATAGTCACTTTCTCTCTGTTTATCTTTAAATGAGCTCCACTCATACCCTAGATCCCATAATCCTCCACCTTCTCAAGAGCATCATTCCAGGAATTCTCCTCTCTTTAAGGCATTGTCAGTTTTCCCCTTCTCTTCTGGGCCATGCCCCATTGGCACACAGACGTGTAGTAACATACTTCATCTTATAAATAACTTCATGTTACCATTCATCACTTTCACTCTGTTCATCTTTATGGCTAAACTCATCAAAAAGTGTATTGTGCTCTTTGATTCTTTTTTTTTTTTTTTTCTGTTGAATGCAATCCAGTTAGACTTTAGTCACAATTACTTCACTTAAACAACCTTGTCAAGGTCCTCCTTCTCAGATCTCCTCTTTCTTGACATATCCATAGTATATAACCCAGTTCATCACCTACTCCTCTTCAAAATCTTTTCTTCAGTTAGCTTCCATACTCTTTTTGTTGATTCTACTTCTATATCACAAACCATAACTTCTAGTCTCCTTCATTGGTTTCTTTTCTATATGCCCTCTTTCTTAATATTGAAATGCTCAGCATTTTGCCCCTTATTAATATTTTCATAAGCTATACTCACCCGGGGTGTTAGCTTTAAATACAATCTATATACTGATTCGTTCCAAATTAACAATCAACCTAGAGTTATCACCTAAACTCGAGATCATATTTTCAACTACCTACTCAATATTCACCTGGATATTTAATAAGCATATGTTCAAAGCATAGCTCTGGATTATCTAACTTTAAAATTTTCTCCTGTGGGAGTATTTTCCAAGTCACCAAATATCAACGCCACCATTCCAACTGCCAATCTGAAAGACTTGAAATCATTCTTGATTCCTCTCTTTCTCACACACTGTACATCTAATTCATCAATAAATCCTGTTGGCTCTGTCTTCAGAATAAATCCAGAAACTAACAACTTGTCAACATTACACCTATCATTACCTTAGTTCAAGCTATCACACATCTTACCCAGGTTGTCTCATTAACCTTCAAGTTGATCTCCCTTTTCCCATATTTGCCTTCTTAAAAACTATCCTCAATGCAACAGACAGGAAAATCCATTTTATAATGTATTACATTATAACCACCGCCTCAATGATCTCCCACCTCATTTGAAGTAAAATCTAAAACATTTACAATGACCTACAAGTTCTGCATGAGTCGTACCCTCTCTTTATTCTCCCACTGTTAGAGATCTCTGTAGTATTGTCTGCTAACACTCCTCTTTGCCCAGTCTATCTGAGTCACCTTGGCTTCTCTGCTGGTTTATGGACATACCAAGCAGGCCTTTACCACAGGGTCTCTATATTCCCTGTTTCCTCTTAAGTGATGACTTTCCTAGCTACCTTATATAAAATAACAATATATTCCCCAGAAGCCCCATACCCGTAACCATGTTTTTCTTTATTTTTCTTTTTTTTTTTTTTTTTGGAGACAGAGTTTTTGGAGATGGAGTCTCACTCTGTTGCTCAGGCTGGAGTGCAGCGGTGTGATCTTGGTTCACTGCAAGCTCCACCTCCCGGGTTCATGCCATTCTCCTGCCTCAGCCTCTCAAGTAACTGGGACTACAGGCACCCGCCACCAAGACTGGCTAAATTTGTGTATTTTTAGTAGAGACGGGGTTTCACAGTGTTAGCCAGGATGGTCTCGATCTCCTGACCTCATGATCCGCCTGCCTCAGCTTCCCAAAGTGCTGGGATTACAGGCATGAGCCACCACGCCTGGCCTATTTTTCTTTGTAGTACTTTTATCATCTTTTAGTCCTTTTTTAATCACTTTTGCAAATGACACATTTATTTATTTTTTTGTCATTTTTAAATGTAAGTTCCATGATTGGAAGAATATTTGTTTGTTCAATTATCTGTCTCTAACACCTAAACAATGCCTGGTACAGAGCAGAAGCTCGATGAATATCAGTTGAGTAAATGAATAATTTTATGTAATTCAAAAAGGAAATCTGATCCAAAGAAAGCTTGTTATTATTTAAAAGCACAGAATCTCAAAGCATTAGATCTGGACAGAACCTTAGAGACTAACAAAAATAAAATATTTTTATCGTGTTTTGTGGTAATCACTTATGGGCCTTGGGAGCTTGAGCAAGGACTAGGGAAATGTAACTGCCCATTACCATCCTGCCCAACCCCCATCCAAAGCAGGACTAATTTTATTTGCTTTATATTTTAATCTTGGACGTACTATTTTCATAAATATTTTGAAGAAAGTTCCAAAACCTAAAAACTATGGAACTGATGGAAATCTTCATTCACAGATGAGGAGATCGAGTCCCGGAAAATAAAGTAAGCAACCCAGGGCAAACCATCAGAAGATGAGAAAACCAGGGCTGGAACTCATGATTCCTCTTTCCTATGCATGTTCTCTCCACTCCAGACCAAGGTTTCTCCCTAGAAAGCTGTCTATTAATGGAATAATGCTTTAAGACTTGTGTTGCCCTTTCCAAAGATTCAATTATATTTCCAATTGAATAACTATCATATTCTCATTTTTTATAAAATGTTTTCAATTTTAAATTCAACAATATTCTGTCAAATTGCTGAAAATAATACACATAGAGTCAAAGTTTGCATAATTTTGCGTGAAGAAAACTAATCTATATTCACATGACTAGAACACTACAGAAGGCTTGATTACAATGTGCTACATTTAAGTATTTCTCTAAGTAGATTATATAATCTAAATTTTCTACACGCTATTTCTCAATTTCTCTTCACACATCCATGAGCAGACTCTTCAGTACACTGCCCAGAAAGAAGAATTGGTTTGTGATTGGAAGAAATGAGAAAGAAAATGTATGACCCATGTGCATTCTCGTAAGGTAACACAATTCCTGTGTTTCTCTGCCAGGTTGAGATTAACCATTGATTTGATGCACCAACTGGCCCATTTCTTGTAAATGGGTTTTCTTCTATTCAGTGTTTAGTAAGCCCCTTGTCAATAAGATAACTCCCTAGACTGAATAAAAGTCCCCTTAGGCCTTGACAGCCTTAAAGGATTATTTGTTCACCAGTGATTTTTAGAGCCCTCTGACAACACATTTTGATATCTTTTCAAAGACAGTATATTACCACAGACTCCAAACATTTAAGCACTTGCACTTTTAAAGTCTTAATGCTCAGAGAAAAATGAGAATCCTATCAAGATTTTTGATGGCTATTTAGAAGATGGGATACCTAATCCATTCCCTCATTTATTACAAAGAAAACAAATTCAAGGCAGAAGTAATTTGCTTGCTCAAAAGAAGTTTTCAGCCCCAATGGGCTGCCTGTGGTCCTCATAATTGGTCCTAAAAAAAACAAAAAGAGTTGTCCCAGCGTGGACTCCACGCACTAACTACATTTTCAGGATTCTATTTGTTGATAGTTAAATGTCGAAAACTAAAAAAGATTATGTCTACAGTTGACTATCATAGACCACAAAATATGAACAAAAACACAGATATATAATGGGTATTTACTTATAATAGAATTTGTCTTCTTCCTTTAGTCAGTGGTCATTCTGTACTTAAAATTATTTGATATATAAATTCAGTATAGTCAGACCTTGAAATCTATCTTTGTCACTAATTAGCAGTATGACTTTGATCTTGGCCTTATAGGTATACGAAGATTAAGTAGGATAATATATTAACAGTACCTAGTAGACTGCATAGAGCATAATGCTTGTTAACCATGTTAATTTTGTTGCTTCCTCCTTTCTCCCTTTTCAAGTTTATACAACCTTGCTACATACAACATCAAAATTTCATTTATTTTAAAAATTATTTATTGATTACACACTATATACCAGTTTCTCTGCAAGGCCTTTGGCATAGAGCTGTATACAAACCCAATGAAGTCCCTGTTTTCATGGCATTTACACTTTAGTGGGAGACAAGAGTCGTGTTTTACCTTCAGTGTATTGATCAGGAAAGGCTTCTGTAATGAGGTAAAGCTAAGAGTCGTGTGGAATTCTGGAAAGGAGCTTTCCAATGAGAATGGCTAATGCATAGGCCTGAAGAGCACATTGGAGCATCAGAACTTAATACTAAGTACGGTAGTGTATTAGTCAGGGCTCTCTAGAGGAACAAAACTAGTAAGATAGATAGGTTATATAAAGGAGAGTTTATTAAGTAGTATTAACTCACACAATCACAAGGTCCCACAATACACCATCTGCAAGCTGAGGGGCAAGGAAGCCAGCCCAAGTCCCAATGCTGAAGAACTTGGAGTCCAATGTTTGAGGGCAGGAATCATCCAGCATGGTAGAAAGATGTAAGCTAGGAGGCTAAGCCAGTCTAGGCTTTTTACATTTTTCTGCCTGCTTTACATCCTGGCCATGTTGGCATCTGATTAAATGGTGCCCAACCAGATTAAGGGTGGGTCTGCCTTTCCCAGCCTACTTACTCAAATGTTAATCTCCTTTGGCAACACTCTCACAGACACACCCAGGATCAATACTTTGAATCCTTCAATCCAATCAAGTTGACAGTCAGTATTAACTATCACAAGTCCACCCCTTGTCAGCTTGAACCCATACACATCTCCTGAGATCATACATGATCTTCAAATAAAGATAGTATATAATTATGCCTAATATAACTATCCTTTGTACAACCAGAAATGCACCAATCCCCAACCCAAATGCTATTACATAAAGTTCACCATACTTAAATACTGATGTGAAGTCAATAAATCTTACATCGCATGATAAAGGCAAAAGGAAATAAAATGAAGATATTTTCTTAGTACAAGTATATACATGCACAAACATGTTTTTAACAAAAGAAAGGGGAAATACACATAACAATTACAGTCCTCATTTCTGCAACTGGCCACATGGTCATAGCTGGTATTGATGACTACCTCCTTCTACTACCAATTCTGTACTCCCTTTGCCTTCACCAAGCACCTCAGTAGTTGTGGGTTTTTTCTTGGTGGAGTGACCCAAATCTTCATCCTGAAGGGTCTGGGCCATTTGTCATCCTGCCTGGATTGGGCTGTTGCAGTTTCCCGTTGACCTTAATCACAGGGCATGGTAATACTAAGAGATGCCCTAATGGATATTCTGTATTTCACACATACTCTTCCTTAACCTCCACTGTGGCATAGTAGATTGATTTCATCTTGATAGTCTGGGTCAATCTCCCCACCCAGCACTGTAAGTCTCTTCCTAGTCTGTTGACTTAAAGGTAGGAGAAGCCCAGTGTCTGGGTGGCAATCTTAACTTCCAGTTTAATGGAATCGTTGTTGTGTCTCCTGGTGGCAGTGTTCCTTCCTCTGAAACTAAGACCTCTAGGCCAGCAGAACATAATGTCAAGGGAACAACAGGACGCAAAAATTTTGCTGGTGGATCACTAGGGGCGATGGTGAGTGGTGCCACTTCCACTTCCACATTTTGATTCCTGGACCTGTGAATCCTGGTTGTGGGAGAAACAGTACCACATATTGGATGCTGATTCAGAGCATACATGGCCTTCTGGAGAACTCTGCCCCAGCCCTGCAAACTATTGCCTAGTTGGCAATGTAATCATGACTTCAAAAAGCCATTCTACCGTTCTATCAATCCAGCTGCTTCAGGATGATGGGGAACATGGTAAGACCTGAAAATTCCAAGAGCATGAGCCCACTGCTGCCCTTGTTGAGCAATAAAGTGAGTGCCTTGGTCAGAGGCAATGCTGTGTGGAATACCGTGATGGTAGATAAGGCATTCCATGAGTCCACAAACGGTAATCTTGGCAGAAGCACTGCATGCAGGATAAGCAACTCATATCTGGAGTAAGTGTCTATTTCAGTGAGGACAAACCTCTGCACATTCAATGATGGAAGAGGACCAATATAATCAACTTGCCACTAGGTAGTTTGCTGATCACCCCAAGGAACGGTGCCATATCAAAGGCTCACTGTTGATCTCTGCTGTTGACAAATTGGGTACTCAGCAGTGGCTGTAGCTAGGTCAGCCTTGGTGAGTGGAAGTCCATATTGCTGAGCCTATGCGTAACCTCCATCCCTGCCACCATGGCCAATTTGTTCATGCGCCCATTGGGCGATGACAGTGGTGGCTGGGGAAAGAGGCTGAACGGTATCCACAGAATGGGTCATCCTATCCACTTGATTATTAAAATCTTCCTCTGCTGAGGTCACTCATTGGTGAGCACACACATGGGATACAAGTATCTTCGCAGTTTTTGACCAGAGAGGTCCACCCACATACCTCTTCCCCAAATTTCTTTGTCACCAATTTTCCAATCATGCTTCTGCCAAGTCCCTGATCACCCAGCCAAACCATTGGCTACAGCTCATGAATCAGTATATAATCACATATCTGGCCATTTCTCCTTCCATGCAAAGTGCACAACCAGGTGCAGTGCTCGAAGTTCTGCCCACTGCGAAGATTTCCCTTCACCACTGTCCTTCAGGGATGTCCAAGAAAGAGAATACAATGCTGCAGCTATCCAATTTAGGGTGGTGCCTGAATATCGTGCAGAACCATCTGTGAACCAGGCCCTAGTCTCTCTTCCTCTATCAACTGATCATAGGGAACTCCCCATGAGGTCATTGGTGCAGGCTCAGGGAGAGAAGGCAGGGTGGCAGGCATGGAGACAATGGGCATTTGAGCCACTTCCTCATGTAACTCACTTGTGCCTATAGCACCTGCTCAAGCCCAATCACTTATATACCACTTGCAGTTGATGATGGAATGCTCCTATGCATGACCCATTTTATCGCTAGATGGGTCAGAAAGCACGCAGTTCATGATAGGCAATTCAGGTCACACAGTGACTTGATGAACCACAGTCAAACGTTCAGTTTCCACCAAAGCCCAGTAACAGGCCAAGAGCTGTCTCTCAAACCTCTGAGGTAGGACAGTAAAGGTATATTGCTGCCCTTGCCAGCTGAAGACAAATTGCTTCTGGTGGGCCTCATGGACAGGAATGCAGAAAAAGGCACTGGCCAAGTCAATGGCTGCATACCAGGTACCAGGAGATGTGTTAATTTACTTAAGCAATGAAACCACATCTGGTACAGCAGCTGCAATTGTAGTCACCACTTGGTTAAGCTTATGATAATCCACCATCATTCTCCAAGATCCATCTGCCATCTGCACAGGCTAAATAGGAGAGTTTAATGGGGATGTGGTGGGAATCACCACCCCTGTGTCTTTCAAGTCCTTGATGGTGGCACTAATCTCTGCAATCCCTCCAGGGATGCGATACTGATTTTGATTTATGATTTTGCTAGGTAGAAGCATCTCTAATGGTTTCCATTTGGCCTTTCCCACCACAGTAGCCTTCACCCTACCAGTCAAGGAGCCAATGTGGGGGTTCTGCCAGCTGCTAAGTATGTCTATGCCAACTATACATTCTGGCATTGGAGAAATGACCAGAGGATGAGTCTGGGGATCAACTGTAGGTCGGACCTGAGCTAAAACTCCATTAATTGCCTGACCTCCATAAGCCCCAACTTTAACTGGAGGACCACAATGATGTTTTGGGTCCTCTGGAATCAATGTCAGCTCAGAGCCCGTATCCAGTAGTCCCCCAAATATCGGATCATTTCCCTTTCTCCATTGCACGGTTACTCTGGTAAAAGGCCAGAGGTCTCCTTGGGAAAGGCTGTAAAAGAGATTAACAGCATAAATTGTCAGTAGTAGAGTGTGATCCTTCCTTGAGGGGACCTGGCCTCCCCTTCTTTCAAGGGGTTCTGAGTCTATAAACTGTCTCAAGTCTGGAAATTGATGGAGGGGCTGTAATTCTCTGTTTTTATAATTCAAATTAGTCTTTTGTCTATTTGACTTGGAAGTTTTCTGCTTATATAAGTAGGAATGCAACATGCCTCCTATCAATTTCACTTCTAGGAACACTGTGATTAGCCAATGCCAGAGCTCTACATGAGTCAGACTATTTTGATTGCTGCTTTGCCTCTGGTGTCCATTACAGTAGTTATGCCCACCTTGCCTTTGACAGTTGAGTGCTGCCACTTGGCCGTTGCCACCTTGGGATCCAATTATTCCCATTGTATTTAAATTTTATAGTTGAATGACTGTGGTTCCCACTGTTAGATCTGACATACAGTGAAGAACAATTACAGAGCTCTTCAAAAATGCAGGTGCTGCCCTTACAAATCTACTTCACAAAACACTGGTCAGAGTATATCTTCTTCACCCTCCCAGCTGGGATGAGTAGTTCTAAAGTGACTAAGCCACTCCACCATCCCAATCCCCCTAAGCCTTTGGGTTCCTTCCTCTATATTAAACCAAGGGAGAGCAGGTATTTCCAGCTAGCTCACAGTGGGCCATCTTTTAATCCATATTTCAGCTAACCAAACAAATTAGAAACTTTAACTCCTCAAGCTGCAACATTAAATGCAGAGTCCCTACTTCGTGAGCTCAAATCAATAAATTCAGCCTGATTCAACTTCAGGTTCCTTCCATCATTATCCCACACCTTTAATACCCATTTCTACGCCTGTTACCCAGATTTCTGCTTATATGAAATAGAAAAATCAAGCAGTTCTTTTCAAGTGTAGCGCATCTCCTCATGGGTCACACTGTGAACCTCACTTCTAAGGGCCTGCCAGGACTTTAGTCTAGTTATAGTTCTAGAAGCAAACAGCGGTACTGGTGGTGTCTCCTGAGGAGAACCAACATTAATTTGCCTGGCAACTGCCTCAGGGGAGGCCATCACTGTTGCCTCAGGCAGCGCAGGGACAAAGGTGGAAAGGCTGATGGCAACGTGGGTCACGGAGGGGATATTACCACTACTGGGGATGGGGAAACTGTTTCTTCTGGCAAAAAAAAAAAAAAAAGTTCATCAGAATTTACAAACTCAGTGTCCCAGCTTCATCAGGGTTCTCCCACACATTCCCATTCCAAGTTGCAGGGTCCCATTCTTTTCCAATCAATACCACCACTTTAACAGTAGACACCTGGCGAGGCTGTGCATGCTTCTTTCGTTGCAGGTCAACCACTCACCTGATGAGAGCTTGTGCCTGTTTTTCCACAATTTCAGCTCTTTCTCTACAGGATATAAGACTCCTGCTTAGGGAAATCTTAGCAGATTCGAGGCTCAGGATCTGCTTCTGATGTCAGGAGTTACAATCCCTGAGTTCATCATTTTCTTTTATCACTTTGTCCAGTGAACTTAGGAACAACCAACCAACTTCATCACGTTTCTGGGTTCTCCAACTTGGCCAACGTTATTATGTATGGAGTCACTAAACTCCTTGCCTCTCATGAGCAGTGAATCCGGAGTGTCAAATGCATTTATTTTGCATAACTCTCTCAACAGTTCATGTCAAGGACTATCAGTGCTCTCCATAATATTAGACGTAGAATCCTTAAGATTTTGGGGTCAGTTATATTAAGCAGCCAACTCCAGAAACCCCAAAGCCAATGAAAGAACTCCATCCTAAATATTCTGTTCCTCTAGAACCACTTCTGGTACCAAAATCTGTATTAGGGTTCTCTAGAGGGACATAACTAATTGGAGGGACATAATACACACACACATATATATGAGTTTATATATGGGATATATATATATTATATATGGGAGTTTATTAAGTAGTATAACTCATGCAATCACAAGGTCTTACAATAGGCCATCTACAAGCTGAGGACAAGGAAGCCAGTCCTAAAGCTGAAAAACTTGGAGTCTGATGTTCAAGGGCAGGAAGCACCCAGCACAGGAGAAAGATGTAGGCTGGGAGGCTAAGCCAGTCTAGCGTTTTCACATTTTTTCTCCCTGCTTTATATTCTAACCATGCTGGCAGTTGACTAAATGGTGCCCACCCAAATTAAGGGTGGGTCTGCCTTTCTCAGCTCACTGACTCAAATGTTAATCTCCTTTGGCAACACCTTCACAGACACACACAGGATCAATACTTTGCATCCTTCAATCCAATCAAGTTGACACTCAGTATTAACCATCATTGGTAGTATAACCAAAATCCCCAGTGGAAGACAGAGACTTAGATGAGAATTCCTTATTCATAAAACAAAACTTCAAAAAGTTGCTTTAAATTACTGACTGAACCTATGCCTTACAAGACACTGTTGGCTTAGGATGAGGATTGCCTAGTGACTACTGGTACATCAAGCCCCTCACCCGTTGTGTGACTGATTTGCAATCCCCAATGTTATAATAGAAAAGTAGCTAGAGCTACTGCTATTATCAGCCTGCTAATATCAGTCTCCTTCTTTCGGGCTTTAGGATGCAGGGAGAAGCATTTCCAAACCTCTCTGCAAAAAGTTGGTGAACACATAGGAAAAAATAGAGAAAGTCCAGGCACGGTGGCTCACGCCTGTAATCCCAGCACTTTGGGAGGCTGTTGGGGGTGGATCACAAGATCCAGGAGATCAAGACCATCCTGGCCTACATGGTGAAACCCCTTCTCTACTAAAAATACAAAAATTAGCCAGGCATGGCAGTGCATGCCTGTAGTCCTGGATACTTGGGAGGCTGAGGCAGGAGAATTGCTTGAACCTTGGAGGCAGAGGCTGCAGTGAGCCCAGATCGTGCATTCCAGCCTGGGCAACAGAACAAGACTCTGTTAAAAAAAAAAAAAAAAAAGAGAAAATATCTTTTAAAATTTCCCATCACCTCTTTCTCAGTTGCTTGTGCTACAGCAGTGAAGGCAGGTTGTGGGGAGCCTGCTGCCACGTTGTGAGAAGCCATGTGCAGAGGCTCACGTGCTGAGGAGCTAAGATCTCCTGATAACAGGAATGTGAGGGAGCCTTTTTAGAAGCAGACAGGCCAACTTCAGCAAAGCTTTAAAGACTGCAGCCTTGCCACCAGATTCATGACCCTCAGAAACTGTGAACAAAACTCTAAAAGTCTTTCCAGCTGTGGTAGGACTTCTACTTCTGGTAAAAATATTTCCTCAGGGTTGTAAACACTCACAAGTGAAATATTTTGTCACTCAGTGAAAGGACCAGAGGAGGAACTGCCAGGGAACAAGCAGGAAAGTGAGGTCCTGAGAGAGATGGGTGTGAACTCTGGGACAAAAGATGCTACCACAATCTCCCCACTTCCAGAGTCAGATCATTCTCCCGGACACAGAATAATGGCTAAATTATAAACACCCACCTGTACTTAAAACCCTTCATTGGCCCAGATAAATGACCTTCACCTTCAGTATTCTGGGTGACCCACCTCAAGGCCCTCTTTGAGCCTCACCTCAGGTCACACTCTTTCCCTCATGCTTACTCTATCTAAATATTTATAAGTCTAGCAAAAAGGACTCTGGGCCCAAAACAAGGTCAAGAACCATAGTCACCTCAAACACAAATGTTTATGCAACCACCTTTAGAGGAATGGCCATGCACATCAGACATTTCTTCTCCACCACTGACTGAGTTTTTCTTCCTTGTCTGCCTTCCACAGGGGCTTCCACTTCAGAAAAACATACATCTTTCCACTACTCCTCATATCCATGTCTCAGTCGCAACCTCTGTGATACAACACACACACACCAAAAAAAAACTGAGTAAATTACTGAGTTGTAAATTTTCACCTGCAAAATGAGAACTTACTAAATTTAAATAGAATATTATTTTTCTCTCTTCTATCTGCTTGATAGTCACTAACATTTAAATAATGAAACTGTCTTTGCAAGCTGTAATTTATTGACAGCAGTGTGCCACACACCACTCTCCTTTTGTGTCTGGAATTGGTTGGTTTTTGGTCTCACTGTCTTCAGGAATGAAGCCACGGACCCTCACGGTGATTATTACAGTTCTTAAAGATGGTGTGTCTGGAGTTTGTTCCTTCTGATGTTCGGACGTGTTCAGAGTTTCTTCCTTCTGGTGGGTTCGTGGTCTCACTGGCTTCAGGAGTGAAGCTGCAGACCTTCACAGTGATGTTACAGCTCTCAAGAAGGCGCGTCTGGAGTTGTTCATTCCTCCTGGTCGTTTTGTGGTCTCGCTGGCCTCAGGAGTGAAGCTGCAGACCTTCCCAGTGAGTGTTACAGCTCATAAAGGCCACGTGGACCCAAGGAGCGAGCAGCAGAAAGATTTATTGCAAAGAGCCATACAACAACACTTCCACAGTGCAGAAGGAGACCCCACACAGTTGCTGCTGGCTGGCGTGGGCAGTCTGCTTTTATTCCCTTATCTGACCCCACCCACATCCTGATGATTGGTCCATTTTACAGAGAGCTGATTGGTCTATTTTACAAAGAGCTGATTGGTCCATTTTACAGAGCGCTGATTGGTCCATTTTGACAGAGTGCTGACTGGTGCATTTACAATCCTTTAGCATAGACACAGTGCTAGACAGAAAAGTTCACCAAGTCACCACTAGGTTAGCTAGATACAGAGTACTGATTGGTGTAATTTACAAACCTTGAGCTAGACACAGGGTGCTGATTGGTGTATTTACAATCCCTTAGCTAGACATAAAGGTTCTCCAAGTCCCTGCTAGACTGAGAAGCCCAGCTGGCTTCACCTAGTGGATCCCACACAGGGGCTGCAGGCTGAGCTGCCCGCCAGTCCTGAGCCGCCACAGGCACTCCTCAGCCGTTGCGCGGTGGATGGGACCTGGCGCCACTGCACAGGGGGTGGGGCTCACCAGGGAGGCTCACCGTGCAGGAGCCCACGGCTGCTGGGAGGCTTGGGCATGGTGGGTTGCAGGTCCTGAGCCCTGCCCCGCGGGGAAGCAGCTGAGGCCTGGCAAGAATTCAAGCACAGTGCTGGCTGGCCGGCACTGCTGGGGGACCTGGCACACTCTGCAGCTGCTGGCCCAGGTGTTAAGCCCCACACTGTCCTGGGCCAGCGGCATTGGCCAGCTGTTCTGAGTAAGGGGCGCGCCAAGGCCGCGCCTCTGCCCATGGGAACTCGCGCTGGCCTGTGAGCACTACGTGCAGCCCCGGTCCCCGCCCATGCGTCTCCCTCCACACCTCCCTGAAAGCAAAAGGAGCCGGCTCTGGCCTTGGCCAGCCCAGAGAGGGACTCCCACAGTGCAGTGGCGAGCTGAAGAGCTCCTCAAGTGCTCCCAGAGTGGACACCAAGGTTGAGGAGGCACTGAGAGTGAGGGCTGCTAGCACATTGTCACCTCTCACTTTCACCTCATGACATCTCTCTGAGGTAGCTTCATTATCACCATTTTAAGGATGGAGAAACTGAACCTAAGAGAGGTTAAGTACTTAGCCCCAAATAATACAGCTACTAAATGATAAAGGTGGTATTTGAATTCACAACTCTCTAACCCCAAGCTTCTAAGCTGAGACTCTTTTCTACAAGTTTAGTAGCCAAGATCATTCCAGCCATGACTTCAGCCCACTTGCTCTCTACTGCACTTCCAATTACAAAACAAAGCACAGAGCAGAAACAAAAAGTTAAACTTTGGATAATGATGTAAATTGGTTCACTATGATGACCATAACAGCTACCATTTTTAAAGCTATGTGCTGGCCCTATGTTGAAAACTTTGCTAACTTTATCTTATTCCATCCCAGCCATAACATGTGGAGGAAGGTACCACTAGACTCTTCCCAGTAAAAAGAAAATTAGACTCTTTGAAATGAACTAGGAATACAGGTTTCTGTTGAATTAGAACTAAAGCTTGAAACAGCACCAAAGCAGGCAGGTAATCCAAGATCACCGTGTTCTACAAAATTCTTCATGGCATTAACAATTGTTACATACTTCACAATGGCCACCTTTTCTGCCAGTGCAGTTAGTTAGACAATCTGTTAAAAGCGCAAAGAAAGACAATGAGCCCAAAGGAGCCAATTGAAAGTGAAATCTCACTCTAGCTACTCTGGCTCTGCCAGTGAGAAACCAGCTTGATGTGAAGCCTGGCCAGGCAGCTGTCCAACACCTGGCACAGCTCTGTACAGCACTTCACGGCAAGGCAATGTCCAGCAGCCCCCCAAAGCAGGGCCCTGGCTTTGGGAGCCCAGATGGAGCATTGGCAGTAGTCAATTCATATGCAGTGAGAGACAGAAGAGACATGGATGATTGTTGGAATAAAAGGAAGATAAATAAAGACAGATAGCTACTTCTGGCCTTCTCTCCAAAAGAATTTAAAGTGGCTTAAATTTATAAAACACAGCAAGATAATATGAAATAGAAGAAAGTGAAAAGAAAAAAGAAGAACAACGCTACCAATAGACCAGAATCAGACATCAGAATAATGTAAAACTGCATCAATTTCTGAGCAGTTTTTGCAAGGCCACAGATGTGGCTCTAAGCTTTCTGGAACAAGGCAAAGAAGAAAATCTGATTCATGCCTTAATTAATCATTTCTCAGATAAAAACAGGTGCAGTGCATATGAATAATTTGAGCAACAGAATTAAGTAATATTGGATTATAGCCCAAACTCTAAAATAAATATCCTACTGACATGAGTGATTTAATATAAATGCTTGAATAAATAAACAAATAAATAAGAACAGAGAAAAGCTCCAAATTATTTATATAGATACTACACAATCCAGGAGATGGAGCACAACTCTTCACTGTGTGGAATGCAGATAGTTACTTCCTTTAAAATTAAAAAACTATTTTAGAAACCTGGCAAAAACTACCACAGCCAGGTGATAAAGGTCAATACCAATGGTAATAATTATGTTGATAATATGCACCCTTGAGATGAATTGATTAAAATGGTGCTTTACCTCTATGATCTTCCTCCCAAAACAACCCCAGGGTAATTATGAACAAAAATCAAACAACTTCCAATTAAGCCAGATAGGGTGGCTCACACCTGTTATCCCAACACTTTGGGAGGCTGAGTCAGGAGTATCACGTGAGCCCAGGAATTAAAGACTGGCCTGGACAACATAGCAAGACCCTGTCTCTACAAAACAATAAAAAAATTACCGGGGCACAGTGGCATGCTCTTGTAGTTCCAGCTATTTGAGAGGCTGAGGTGGAGAACTGCTTGAGCTCAGGAGTTTGAGGCTGCAGTGAGCTATGACCACACCACTGTATTCCAGCCTAGGCAAAGAGTGAAACCCTGTCTCGAAACAAAACAAAACAAAAATTCCAATTGAAAATCATTCTACAAAATACCTAAACAGTACTCCTCAAAACTGCAATAGACATCAAAAAAGAATCTGAACAACTGTCATAGCTAAAAAGTTAACAAGTACTTTCAAGGGCGTGGAGAAAAGGGAACCTTGGGCACTGTTGTTGGAAATGTAAAATACAGCCATTATGGAAAATAGTTTGGAATTTTCTCAGAAGACTAAAAATAGAATGATCATGTGATCCGTAATCCCATTTCTGGGTACATATCCAAAGGAATTGAAATCAGTATGCTAAGGAGATATTTCCACTCCCATGTTCACTATACCAATATTCAAAATAGCTAAGATATAGAAGCAACTAGGTGTCAATCATCAGATAAATGGATTTTTAAAATGTGATATATATATACACAATGGAATAGTATTCAACCTTTAAAGGGGGGGAAATCTTGTTATTTGCAACAATGTGGATGAACCTGAAGGACATTATGCTACGTAAAATAAACCAGACACAGAAAGACAAACATCACATGATCTCCCTTATATGTGAAATCTAAAAAAGTTAAACTCACAGGGGTAGAAAGTAGAATGGTGGCTATGAGAGGCTGGGGGAAGAGGTGAATGGGGAAAGGAAAGATGTTGATCAAAGGGTAAAAAGTTTCAGTCGGACAGGAGGAAAAAGCTTTAGTGATCTAATGCACAGAATGGTGACTATAATAAATAATGATATATATTTGAAATTGCTGAAAGAGGAGGTTTTAAATGTTTTCACCACAAAACGTAAGTACATGAGGTGATGGATTTGTAAATTAGCCTGATTTAACTAGTTCACATTGTAAACATATATTAAAACATCTTTGTACTCAGTAAATACATGCAATTATTATTTGTCATTTAAAAATAAAATTAAAATGAGGAAATCAATTAATCTTTAAAAAAAAACTGTCACAGCCAAGAGGAACCTAAAGGACAGGATGACAAACTATAATGTGGTATATACTGCATGGGATTCTGGAGCAAAGTAAAGGCATTAGGTAAAAACCTAATTAGGACATTTGAAGAAAGTATGGACTTCAGTTTATATGAATATATCAATGTTGTGTCATTAATTGTAACAAATGTACCATACTAATATAAGATGCTAGTAACCCTGGAAACTGAATATGGCATATATGGGATTCTATCAATCTTCATATATTTTATGTAAATCTAGAACTGTTCTTAAATAACAATTTATTGCAGGGAAAAACCCTATTATGCCCCACAATTCCACTCCAAGGTTTAAACTAGGTATTTACCCAAGAGAATTGAAAACAGGTACTCAAGTGCATGCACATGTTTATTCACAGAAGCACTATTGGCAGTAGCCAAAAGGTGGAAACAGCTCACATGTCCATCATCAGATGAATGAATAAACAAACTGTGGTCTGTACATACAACGGAATACTACCCAGATATAAATAGAAGTACTAGATACATACTATAGCAATGAACCTCAAAAACATAATGCTAAGTGAAAGAAGCCAGACACAAAAGGTCACATATTATAATGCCTTTGTTTACATGAAATATTCAGAATAGCTATATGTACAGAGACAGAATACAAATTGATGATTGTCGGGGACTCAGAGGAGAGGAAATGGGGATAAAATGCTTAATGGATATGAGATTATCTTTTGGAGAGGTAGAAATGTTATATAACTAGATGGAGGTGGTGATTATACAACACGGTGAATGTACTAAATACCATTGGATTGCTCACATTAAAATGGTTGATTTTGTTAGGTGAACTTCACTTCAATGAATTTTAAAAAGAGAGAGGGGAACAAATATTTTCTACCTCAAAAAAAAAACCTCAAAATATTCTAAAACATATGAATAAATATTTAAGGAAAACAGAAAACAAAATCCACAATTGCAAAATAAATTATTGCAAGGAAAACAAATTATTAGAACCTTTATCTGTGAAACAATACATTCACAGGGATTAACACAGCAATAATCTCATACAAAAATAACAAATTATGAAACAAAATAAGATATAGCTGAAACAACCAAATAGATATGAAAAAGAATTAATTAAATGTCTTCAAAGTTCAAATATAGTCATTGAAATAAAAAATGCAATCAAACTTAAAAATAAACTTAGATAAAGAGACAATTAGTAGTGGGGAATTCACTCAGAACTTGGAAAGATAATGAAAATAAAGAGCAAATAAGGAACAAGAAAAATAGCTCAAAGGACCTCAGGTGTGTTTAGTGAGAGGTTCAGGAAAAAAAAAAAAAAAAAAAAAAAAAAAAACAGAAGGAATGGTGAAGAGACAATGATTAAGAATATTCAAGAATGAAAAACTGAAACTCTCAGATCAAAAATTAAATTTGAATATTATGTTAAAAAATAGACGTATTATAGTGAAATTTCAGAACTTCCTGATAGAGAAAAACCTAGAATAAGTCAAAGAAGAGACTATCTACAAAGGAATGACAGTTCAGCTAAGAGCTGACTTATCCACAGCAATTATAGCCACCAGAAGTTTGTAAAGTAATATCAGCAAAACATTTTAGAAAAATAACTGAATGCTATATATATCATTCAAAGGTAAAGGTGAAATAAAGACATTTTCATATGCAAAAGAGTTTAATGGTGCTTATTATCTACAGACCTTCATATACACACATAATAAACACTGTTAAAAGAGTAGGCACCTCATCCAGATCAGCGATGAGCCCAGAGGGAAAAGTCTTTTAAATAAGGGGCTGGAATAAAACAACACTAAATACAGAAAATAATTTTTAACAATAAGCTAACAAATTGTACCAACTACTGACTATAATATCAAATGACAGCTAATGATGGTTGTTTGTTAAAAATTGGAACTAAAATCTTGATAATAATAAAATCATAGAAATAAGTCTAAGTAAATCTATTAGTAATTTCAAAAATGTAAGTGGATTAAAATACCTAAAAGAAGAGAAAAAACTATTAGATTTGATTTTTAAAATACACCCAGCTATAGCCTAGTTACAAGTCTTAAATAAAACAAAGGGTTGAAAATAATGGGATGATCAAAAAATTATCAGGTAAAATGTGAGGCAAAGGGTTTAATAAGGATAAATTATTAAAGGAACACAATAACATCAGTATAAAATAACATGAACTTGTATTTTTCTACATCAGACAGAATAATGTAGGCTATGGTACAATAAGTTATATTGGCTTCACAAACAAAAGGTTTATTTTTTCACTCATACGAAGTTCTAGCCAAATTTTATACCTCTGCAGACCAGCAGTTTTCCGTGTGGTGACTCAGAAGTCCCTGTTGCGGGAAGTCAGGGACCTGGAACGGAGGGACCAGCTGAAGCCATGGCAGAAGAACATAAATTGTGACGATTTCATGGATATTTATTAGTTCCCCAAATTAATACTTTTATAATTTCTTGCACCTGTCTTTACTGCAATCTCTGAACAAAAATTGTGAAGATTTCATGGACACTTATCACTTCCCCAATCAATACCCTTATGATTTCCTATGCCTGTCTTTACTTTAATCTCTTAATCCCATCATTTTCATAAACTGAGGAGGATGTATGCTGCCTCAGGACCCTGTGATGATTGCATTAACTGCACAAATAGTTTGTAGAGCATGTGTGCTTGAACAATATGAAATCTGGGCACCCTGAAAAAAGGAACAGGATAACAGCAATGTTCAGGGAACAAGGGAAATGGCCTTGGACTCTGACTGCCAGTGAGCTGGACAGAACAGAGCCATATTTCTCTTCTTTCAAAAGCAAATAGAAGAAATATCGCTGAATTCTTTTCCTCAGAAAGGAACATTCCTGAGAAAGAGAATGTGCCCCTGAGGGTAGGCCTTTGAACGGCCCCTGTAGGGGCAGCCACCTTTTACGGTCGAAGCCAAAGGGATGAAACAAGCCCCGGTCTCCTGTAGCACTCCCAGGTTTATTAGAACAAGGAAATTCCTGCCTAATAAATTTTGGTCAGATAGGTTGTCTGCTCTCAAACTCTGTATCCTGATAAGATGTTATCAATGACAATGCATGCCCGAAACTTCATTAGTAATTTTAATTTTGCCCCGTCCTGTGGTCCTGTGATCTCGCCCTGCCTCCACTTGCTTTCTGATATTTTATTACCTTGTGAAGCATGTGATCTCTGTGACCCACACCCTATTCATGCACTCCCTCCCGTTTTGAAAATCACTAATAAAAACTTGCTCGTTTTACAGCTCAGAGAGCATCACGGAACCTGCTGACATGTGATGTCTCCCACAGATACCTAGCTTTAAAATTTCTCTCTTTTGTACTCTTTCCTTTTATTTCTCAGACCAGCTGAGATGCTTAGGGAAATAGAAAAGAACCCGTGTTAAATATCGGGGGTGGGGTTTCCCCCAATAAGCCCCAGCAGTTTCAAACTTGTGGTTCAAACATCTCAACATACAGCTTCCTTGGTTGCCAATTGCCAACCAGTTGGCCAGAACCTGTCACATGGCATGACCCAACTGTTTAGAGAGCTGGCAGATGTGATGAAGCACATGCTTATTCAGTAATATTAAATGTCTCTGTCACAGCAAGTAACAAAATGTTGTTAAAATTCATAATATAAAACTGGATGATGATACAAAGAAAAATTAACAGGAAGCAATCCTAATGAAAGCATTTTAATCTCTTTCTAGTAGAGGAAAAATCAAACAGAAATAAATGATATGTTGCTTTTAGATGTACACATATATAGCAAAATACTGTTCTAAAAAATGCACATAAATGCTAATCAACACCTTCATTACAGTGGGTTGCATCTCAGGAAGAATTAAGAAAAGCAGAATTAGAAAAGGCTACACAACAAGTTTCAACATTACTTGTAATACTCTATTTCTTCATATTGTATACATGATACTATTTATACTATTCTGTATTACTTTCTATATATTTGAAATAGTTCATATTAATTTTTAAAAGAATAACTACGCAGCCGCAATAGTTGTCTATGATGTAAGAAATTATCCCAAACATAATAGCTTAAAACAACATACATTTATTATCTCACAGTTTCCATGGGTCAGGAGTCAGGGCAAGGCTTAGTTGGATGGTCAGATTCTCACAAGGCTTCAAAGTGCTGGCCAGTCTGAGGCTCAGAAACCTCTTCCACAGTCACCTGATTGTTGACAGAATTCATTTCTTTGCACCTGTTGAATTCATGGTGACTTGCTTTTTCAAGGTCAGCAGGGGAATCTCTGACTTTAGTCAGCTATATTGTGTATAAAGTAACATAATCATTATCTTTGCCATATATTGTAGCCTAATCAAAAGAGTGACTATATCATTATATTCAAAAGTTCTTCTCACACTCAAGGGGAGATTATTTAGAGCATATATACCAGGAAGCAGGAATCCTGGGAGCCATCTAAATTTCTACCTACTACAGTTCCTTAAGAGTCTCATAATACAGTGGAAGACATAGACATAAGGACAAAGGTTTAAAGCAATGTGAGATAAGCTATATTAGATACGTGTCTTATTTTGGGTCCCCCAAAAGTTGACCTAGATAGAAGACCTTAGGTGCAGTATATTTGACATGATTCCAGGATGTATATGTGAGACAGGGAATTGAGAAAGGTCAATATAAACAGTTCGTTAACGAGCAGGTTACCACTATGGGCACTGGGGCTAAATCCCACTGTGAACCCTCTAAGAACCATATGAAACATGCTTCATATTTATCTCACTGGTAGATGGAAAGCCTCAACCATTTTATCTACTGACTCCGGTCCCCTGTTGGCTGAGGCTCTCTCTCACTCTTCTAGGTTGTCACTGTGCATGGTAAGTTTCTATGGTGCCAGATAAATCCTTCATAAAGTGAAGCACAGAGGAACAGATGCTTAAAATGGGAACTGGTCAGCATGTCAGAAACTCTACCCCACATGCAGGGATCTCAAAGCTGGACATGTAACAATATGGGGTGAGACATTAAGAACATCTGTCACAATGTGTATATTAGGTAAATTAAGACTTGCTGCTATAACAAATAAACATACAAATCTCAGTGGCTTAATATGATGACATTTTATTTCTCACATACAATTCAATCAATAGGACCGTGAAGCTTTGGCAGGGTGAAAGAGTGACTGAAGTGCTCCTTGCAAACATTCAGGAACACTGCTACCTGCATCTTCAATACATGGCCCCCAAAGACTCCTTGTCTGTATAAGCAAACGACTAACAGACAGGAGAAGAGAGAGAAGTAGATTGTGTGGAAGAAAAGTTTGAGATGGCATGGCTTCACTAAAGCACAAAGGAGCTTGGGTAACATAGTCTAGTTGTGTGCCCTTTCGAAAAAGAAATAGATCAGTTGAACAGGTAGCATTTGCTATCCTGTTCACGTATGTAAAAGCATATATGACTTTTAGGTTAAATCTTGAAGAAAGATGTGGTAATTAATTTTGTGTATCAACTTGGCTGAGTCATGGAGTGTCCATATATTTGGTTAAACATTATTCTGTATATGTCTGTGAGAGTAATTCTGAATGAGATTAACATTTTAATCAGTAAACTAAATAAAGCAGATTGCCCTTCCCAATATGGGAGGGCCTTATCCAGCCCACTGAAGGCCAGAGTACAACAAAGAGGTAGAGTAAGAAAGAATTTGCTCTTTACCCAACTATCTTTGAGTTGGGACATTAGTCTTCTCCCTTGGCACTTGACTTAGACTGAAACTTACACTCCATCAGCCCTCCTGGATCTCAAACCTTCAAACTCAGAATATAACTATCACCTGCAATTTGTTGACTGCAGATCCTAGAACTTCTCAGCCTCCAAAACCATGTGAGCCAATTCCTTATAGTAAATCTATATATCTATATCTATCGATATACATAAATCCTACTGATTTTGTTTCTCTGGAGAACCCAGATTAATACAGAAGGTTAAAAATGTGTCATAGAATTAACAAGGAATAAAAGCATTTCAGGCAGAGCAAAAAACAACATGGACAGAAGAACAGCTTAGAAGAACCCAAGCAGGTTCAGAGAACTGAAGTAGATTTGTTTTGACAGGACCCATAGCAGGTGTAGTTATATGAAAGAAGAATCTGGAAATGTGGGCAGGAACCTGACAGTAAGACTCCTGATTTTACACTGTGAAGGAAATGAAAGGCTAGAGAATTTAAAACAGAAGTATACAGCATTTTCTGATACTACTTTAGGAACCTCAAGAAAGATGCTGTGTAAGAGCAAGCAAAAGGATTTTCTGCTAAATATTGTTAAACATCACCTGTCTTGAGCTCTAGGACATTTAACAAGGAAAGATGATGCATTCAGTCAAAAGTGCATGAGCCTGAAGTCAAGCAGGTTTGAGTTTAATGGTACCTGGCAAGTTTGTTATGAGAATCAAAGGGTTTGTATGTAGAGCTTTTAGCACAATGTATGACAAAAAGCATGTGCTCAAGGAAAAAAAAAAAATAGTTCCTTTCTTCTCTGAGCAACAAAATAAATAGCATGAATTTATCTCAGAACCAGAGGGAAAAAAAAAAACTGAATTAGTGGAAACTCTGACTTTTGGACACTGCTTGATATTGCTAACACTGTTTGTGAATAATTATGCCCTGTAAAAGGAATAACCAAAAAACTTTTAATGTGTAGCCAAGATATGCAGACTCAGTAACCCTAGCCCAAGTGCTTACTGGTGTATACCAATTGGGTGTCAAAAATGTGCAACAGACTATCTAAAGGAGGGTAATAATACTAAGCCCCAACATTAGTATTGAGAAACACTGACAATTCATAATAGTCATAGTAAAACATAGCAAGGAAATACTTTCACATTGAAATTATTTAACTCTACATTAACCGGCTGCCTAAATATATTTCTTATGTTCTATTCACTCTTTAATGAAATGTGTGTCTTTTAATAAGCTTGCATTTCATAATTAGATACATAATATTCATGCCTTGTGATTTCCCCCACAGAGAATTTCCAATGTATTAATTACAATTTTTTAAAAACCCAATTTATTCTGTGTGTTTAGTTTCTAAACATATTTTTAAAAATTTATTTAAGGCATGAACAAAATTCCATACAGTGAAAATCTGTAGGAGAAGATAAACTTTATTTGATAATTCATGACCCAAATGAATAAAGGGTGTTTAAAAAAAAAAAAAGAAAGAAATGCTAACTCAAACTTTTAAAATGAATAGCGTCTTTTTGTATAAATCACTTTTGTGTTACTATTATGCCACATTCTTATTTACTTTTACTCTGCTTACAAAATATTAGATAATATAGTTTCTTTAAAAACTTCCAATCCCAGGAGCAGTGGAGCCCTGGTTCTCAACCTTGGCTGCACATTTGGAATCATTAGGGGACCTTTTTAAAAATACTCATTACCTAGGTTTTACCTCAGATCCATCGTTAAAAAAAAAAAAAAAAAAAAAAAAAAAAAAAAAATTGAGAGTGGAACCTAAGCACAAAAATTTAAAAATCTCCAGAGATTATAGGGAAATGTACAGCTTGCATCAATCCCTATTCACACTGCCACTATACCATTCAGGCCTTCAGTATCACATACCTGACTCTTTCAAGAGCCACCTAACAAGTCTTCTCACCATCCTACTTCACCATTGTCAGATTAAAAGTACTCTTAAAATGTACTTATCAAACCTAACATGCTTACTGAGGGTCTTGTTAAGATTTTAAGATGAAGGCTCTAATTAAGCTGATCTTGAGTGGAGGCTGACAGTCTACATTTCTTTCAAGTTCCCAGGTGATGTTTATGCTGCCAAGCCACAAACAACAAACCATACTGATTTATGTTTTCCAGTCATAAAGAAAACTACTGGTACCACTTCCTAATTCTAGATACTTTTTCAGCTTTTTTTCTTTCTTTTTTTTATTTGACTTGGCATTTTACATTTAAAAAGTAGAATTTTTATCTTGCTTTTTAGTGAATATCCATGTTAGTTAATACGTTTAAGTAAAGACATAACATCCTTGAAGGCTTTAAGCCCTTTGACAGCTCATAGGACAAGTTAGATGTATAGTAAAGAAATCTGTTTCCATATGGACAGACACAGTAAGATTCAGTATTTTGACCCCTAGTAAGTTTATAGTCATATAACTAAATATATGCAAAGTGTTGGCAAATACCACTAAAATATTTATTTAAAACTACCATTTATGGTGGGTATGGAAAAAAAGGAGCTATTATAGAAATAGAATTGCAAGATTAGAAAAACACATTCTAGTTGACTTAATCTGAATTCTATAATTTTCTAAGCCATCTATAATTTAAATTTTTAAAAGAATTTCTCATAATAGTCTAGAAATTAGCCATGCTATCTAATAATACATTACCAGTATTGTGTACTTATTTTAAACATATAGACTATATTTAACATAGACTATGCTAACTATGGTTAACAATACCGTACAGTACCCTTAAAATGTATTAGGGGGATAGGTCTTCTGTTTTGTGATTTTTACTGCAATAACTAAGTAGTAAATAAATAATATGTGCCTGTAATCCCAGCACTTCGGGAGGCCGAGACGGGCGGATCACGAGGTCAGGAGATCGAGACCATCCTAGCTAACACGGTGAAACCCCATCTCTACTAAAAAAATACAAAAAACTAGCCGGGCGAGGTGGCGGGCACCTGTAGTCCCAGCTACTCGGGAGGCTGAGGCAGGAGAATGGCGTGAACCCAGGAGGCGGAGCTTGCAGTGAGCTGAGATCCGGCCACTGCACTCCAGCCTGGGCGACAGAGCGAGACTCCGTCTCAAAAAATAATAATAATAAATAAAAAATTAAAAAAAATAAATATGTGTGTGTATATATCTATATATATATATATACACACATACATGCTTGCATGACTGAAACTTTATACCCATTGAGCAACATATTAGGGTTCTCCAGAGAAACAGAATCAACAGTACACACACACACACACACACACACACACACACAGAGCTCAATGTATTAGTCAGTTTTGGAGAAATATAGATCATGTTGTGTTCCATTTAAAACCTATTTATTGATGTAGAACATGGAATGTGTCAAAAGTGTTTAATTGCTCCCACTCCCTCCTTTGTATTTTATGTATCATTATTGTGAAGAAGGGGTGGTAGAAAAAAGGAGGAGGAGGAGAAGAACTTTGGGTATATTACAAAGTCAATGTGTATGTGTATACGTGTGTACTATTGGTTCTGTTTGGAGAACCCTAATATGTTGCTCAATGGATATAAAGTTCCAGTCACGCAAGATGAAACAGTTCTAGAGATCTGCTGTAAAAATTGTGCTTATGGTTAAGAATACTGTACAGTACCCTTAAAATGTATTCAGGGGATAGGTCTCGTGTTTTGTGATTTTTACCACAATAATTAAAAGTAGGAGTCTTTACCCATAGGCAAAGCCCATAGATGAGGCCAATATATTTGAACAATGGCAGAGTCACTGAAATAAGCATAAAAACCCCTAAAATAATATCCTTTTAAAAGACAACACTTACTTAAATATAGAAGTTCCAATGTTTCTAGATTATCCTATTACGGTCATGCATTGCTAAATGATAGGGATATGTTCTGAGAAATTAATTATTGGATGATTTCATATTTGTGTGAACATCGTAGAGTGTACTTACACAAACATAGATGGTATAGCCTACTACACACCACACACCTAGGCTATATGGCATACACAATTTTTCCCAGGCTACAAACCTGTACAGCATGTTATTATGTGGCATATGACTATACTTTGCTGGTATTTAAGTTGTACTTTACTATTTGTAGGTTTCATCACTAGAAACTAAGCCTACATGGACTCTAAAAAGTTTTAAGACTGGATTTTTAAAATGGGTATCAACTACTAAACTGCAGAAAGTGTTGTTGTAAGCAGGCAGCTGCCATTCTCTATTTTAGGTAACAGTGCCAGATCCAGTGTAAATATCATGAGAGTTGCAGTTGTAATATTTAGAATTATCACCAAAGTCACAAATACATCATAAGCTGTTACACCTGGGAAACTCTGAAAGTGTAACCTGAGAGTCTTTCCAGCTTGAAATGAATTACATGAAATGAAATAAATTACCAATATATCCCCAGTCTAAGGTTAGAAAACTCATGAATTACTACACCAGAAGAACCCTCAAGCCCTAGATATTATTGTAAACATCATCTATTTTGATATTATGCATAGAACTATTTATAATATCAAAATAATATGATATTTGGAATTTCCCCTCGTAATTCCAGTATTCATAGTAGTTATAATTTGCTTCTCAAACTACCCTTGAGTAAAAACACACATTAACATGATCATAATGAAGTCACTGGAGGACTACGGTTGCTTAGGAACATTAAAAAATCTAGCATAGATTGAGAATTTATTATCATATGAGCCATTGAAATTAGCAATTGGGTGCTTTTCCTTTGATTAGATGTTATATATCAGTCTGGCACCTCTAATACTTCCCAGTTACACTGATAAATGAAATCAATTTTATATTACATTATTCAGTATCTGCTGCTTTGCTGCTTATTTTGGAAATACAATTGTGCCCTTATAAACCTGAAAATACAAACTATGGAAATGTAAAGACAACCTACCAAGTGATTGGTTTTCTGTTGTAAATATTTTTACCATATTCTAAGCTTTGCTAATTTTTGTATTGTTTTTATTTCTGTATTTCAAATGTTTTCAATTTGAAATAATTACAGAATCACAAAGAGTTGCCAAAGTAGTACAGAGAGGTCTCTTGTACCTATCATCCAGATTTCTCTGATGGCAACATCTTACATTACCCCAGTGCATTTTCAGAACCAGGAAATTGATGGTCCAATACAGTGAACTGGACTACAGATCTTACTCAAGTATCACTAGTTTTTGCATGCATTCATTTTTTTGTTTTTATCTACAATTCTAAGACATTTTATTAAATGTGTTTATTTGTCCAAATGGCCATGTGCTTCCAGTTCTCTTTGTCACATTTCCTCCTTATCAGGGAAAACAAGGAATTGATATATTTTTCAAAGGCTATTGATGCAAGAGCCCATACTCAAAGAAAAATAGCTTGGTGATTTCTGATCACTAACATGATATGTCTGAGCAATTTACATTTACAGTTGTAGAAATAAATGGCTTGCATTTCAGATTTTCATGAAAAAGATAAACCTGCTTACTCGGAATTTTATTATGTGTAGCATTAGTTTGAAATGCAACATCTTAATGTGAAAAATAAAAAAAAACTATTTCAACTATTTGTTTTGTCAGCTAACCTTCACAGTTGTGTACCACATCATTTTTCTCAGATTAGCTCAATGTATTAGTCAGTTTTAGAGAAATATAGATCATCTTGTGTTCCATTTAAAACCTATTTATTGATGTAGAACATGGAATGTGTCAAAAGTATCTAATTGTTCCCACTCCCTATTTTGTATTTTATGTATCATTATGATAAAGGGGTGGTAGAAAAAAGAAGGAGGAAAAGAAGAACTGTTGGGTATATTACAAATTCAAATTCAAAAAACAAAGAGAAAATAATGTTTCCTATTTGATTTCAAACACAAGATTAATTATTAGAATAAGATAAAGAATAATGTGACATATTGCTTGGAAATTTAAGAGGGCAAATCAAATATAACTCCAGATGTAAGCCTAAAAATGACTTTCTCATATTATACCTTAAAACTTTTATAATAATCCAGAGAATATATCATATTATTATGACATAAAGTGATTCATTCTTATCTCAGGAGGGTATAATGTCATAAACAATTTATTTGCTCAGTGTATTAGTTCGTTTTCATACTGCTAATAAAGACATATCCGAGACTGGGTAATTTAGAAAGGGAAGAGGCTTAATTGACTCACAGTTCAGCATGGCTGGGGACACCTCAGGAAACTTACAAATCATGGCAGAAGGAGAAGCAAACATACCCTTCTTCAAATGGTGGCAGGAAGGAGAAGTGCTGAGCAAAAGGGGGAAAAGCCCCTTATAAAACCATCGTATTTCTTGAGAACTCACTCACTATCACAAGAAAAGCATGAGGGTAACTACCCCCGTGATTAACTTACCTCCCACTAGGTCCCTCCCATGATATGTGGGGATTATAGGAACTACCAATTCAAGATGAGATTTGAGTGTGGACACAGCCAAACCAGATCAATGTCCTAAGACTGGATGAAATGACCTGGTGAATAAGTAACTAGAGAAAGAATGAGGGACAATAGAGATGTTAAAATGAAATAGCCAGGTGCGGTGGCTCACGCCTATAATCCCAACACTTTGGGAGGCCAAATCAGGCAGATCACTTGAGGCCAGGAGTTCAGGACCAGCCTGGCCAACATGGCAAAACTCCTTCTCTACTAAAATACAAAAATTAACTGGGTGTGATGTCACATGCCTGTAATCCCAGCTACTCAGGAGGCTGAGGCATGAGAATCACTTGAACCTGGGAGGCAGAGTTTAAGGGAAATGGCTGTGCTTTAGTTAGGAGTAGGATGAGGCAGCCTTCTGGTGCAGCATGACTCAGCGGGTTTGGAGCACAGGCACACAACCCTGCACATTACGTAACCACACCACGTGAGGCACATAGACAATCACCTACGTGAGCTCGTGCTTGGCTCAGAGCCACTATTGTCTGTAAAAGGTATAACTACCCTGCTGATGCTGTACATACACCTTGCTCACACCCAGAGAAAGAGTAAAGCCATGTTGAAACTATCTACAATTCCTCGAATGTTCTTCCAGCTACCCACCACTTGCCTACCAACTTCACTCAGACTTCAGTTAGAACCTGACAATTGGCATCACAAGCAGGATCCTGAGGTGAGTGAGCCTTCAGTCTCTGCTGCCTCTGGGTGGGTCAAGTGGCTGCAACATGAGCTGTGGTACCCAGTGGCAGCTGTGCTGCTCAGATGGGCTCTGATAGAAACCTGGGCAGTGGTAGATGGGTCCCTCATGAGCATGGAAAAGGCACTGAAGCAGCCAGAAGTGCACAGCACCAAGAAGGAGCGAGCTTTTGCCGGCAGAGTTAGATGGGCATTTTTTACTGTGCTACAAGAAGTATACACCAAGTCCCCGAGGGATGCAGCACAGGTAAGGGCCCTCCAGGTGCAGACATGGAGCCTGGAGGCCTGGCTACACAGCTCAGAAAAAGAGTTAAAAGCTTCCATGAATGGGGACTTCCAGATGCAGGCAGGGCACCTGGAGACCTGGCTACAGAGCTTGGAAAAGGAATTTGAGGCTGCTGTGAATGCAAGCCTGAGTCCCTGGTCTCAGCCAGAGATTCCCACTCCGATACGGAGGAGGAAGAACCCCCATTGCGAGTTCACCCAGTGGTCTGTCAGAAGGTAGATCATGAACAGCCATTGAGGCCCCAAGAGCAGGCTCAGGGACCCAACACTGTAATGAAACATACTTCATACACTGCCCTTACCCCAACTGAGTTGTGGGAATTAGGAAAGCAGTGCCTCCAGGGTCTAGGGGAACCTCTGCCTGCATGGATGCTTTGTTTATGGGCAAAGAGAGCAGATAGTATCTTCTGTTCCACCTCTGAGATGGAAAAGCTAACCTCGATTACGATTCACCCGTCCCTCCATCAGCAGTTGCAGGTGAGCAGGAGGTTGGCGCAAGGGCAAGATGACCACACCCTGATTGAGTGACTATGGGAAGCCATACAAACTGTGGAATGACACTGGTAAAATACCCAAAATCGTGACTAAATGGCAGTCATATGCCGATTTTGTGCAAGTCACTGGGGAGATGGGTATGTAGCAGGCTATGTTTGACCTGCATACCCATGGGCCAGATGATGAACATTTTGCCTCCCACATGAGGGATCTCGTGTTGGGTTCCATTCCCCCGAGTGCCTTTTGCTCCCTAGCTGCTGTCCTCACCCCATATGTAGGGTGTTGAATACATGAAGTGACCACTGCTATGGAAGCTCTCGGGGAAGCAGAAGGCCATCGGTGGGACCGAGGGATCTGTGCAGTAAAGAAGGGGAAGATGTCCCGCTGTGGGGCCCCCCATCCCATGGGAGAAAAGGGAGTCCCAATGAATGGCATGCTCACAGATGTGGATAGATGTGATTCTGGCCAGAGTCGACCAAGAGAAAATCAATAAGCAGCCCAATGAAGTACTCTTAACTTTGTGGAGACAATTGTCCCTGCAGCACCAATTGCAGAAAATGCCCAAGGGGAAGGACATTTCTGTGTGACCCAGTCCCGCCTGGGAGCTTCAGCTCAAAGACTACTTCCTGCAGCCAACCAGAAATGTAGAGCCTTTCCTGTTTGATTATGGAACTGGCCAAGGTGCCCGGCGTGGGAGGACACCAGATGACTAGAGGCCCCATGTGGAATTAGCAATCCATTGGTTCCCCAGCAATGTACAGTGGGTGCTGTTGCTGGTGGATACTGGCGCAGGTCGCAGGCTTGTTTATGAGAAACCAGATAAATTTCTGGGCAAACCTGCTTACATTGACGGTTATGGAGACTGGTTAGTAACAGTGAAACCTGTATCTCTGCACCTTGGTATCTGCCATTTGGCTCCCCATTTAAATACTGTGTATGTCTATCTCATACCAGAATACATTCTGGGGATGGACCATTTAGATGGCCTGGTGTTACAAACCATGACTGGGGAATTCAGACTCTGAGTGTGTGTGATGAAGTTGGTACTGTGTGGACATACACATCGCCAGCCTCAGGTCTTGCCACAAACCCAACGAGTTACATCCACCCAACAGTATCATTTGCCAGATGGGCATACAGAGATAACTGAGACAATTAAAAAGCTGGAGAAGGTGCAGATAGTGTGAGGAACCCACGGCCCCTATGATTCTCCAGTGTTGCCAGCTAGAAAGACTGACGGAACTTGGCAGATGACGGCAGACTATCGGGAACTGAATAAAATAACACCCCCTTTGCATGCAACTGTACCGTCAATCATGGATTTGATGAACCATATGAGAATGGAACTGGGACCATACCACTATGTAGTGGACTTGTGGACTTGGCCAATGCATTTTTCTGCATTGACATTGCTTCAGAGAGCCAGGAACAGTTCACCGTCACATGGGACAGGCAACAATGGACTTTCACAATGTTGTTACGGGGCTCTGTGCATAGTCCCACCATATGTCATGGTCTCATTGTCACAGATTTAGCCACCTGGCAATGTCCAGAAGGGGCCTGCCTATTCTAATATATTGATGATATTATGTTAATCTCTGATTATCTTGCATCCCTTTTGCAGCAACATTTGGTAGCATGTGGTTGGACTGTTAATGAATCCAAGGTCCAAGGACCTGGATTATCTGCCAAATTTTTGGAAGTTATCCAGTCAGGTAAGACAAAGGCCATCTGAGAGGCTATCATTTATAAGGTTCAGACATATCTCCGGCCCTCTATGATGAAGCAGCTGCAAACTTTTGTGGGCCTCCTGGGATACTGGTGGACATTTGTGCCCCATTTAGCTCATATGATAAAAACCATTGCATCTGTTAACAAAGAAGGGCTCTACCTGGGATTGGGATGATGTGGCTGAGACCACCTTCCTAGCAGCCCAGTGGGCTATTCAGCAGGCACAAATCCTATGGGTAGTTGACCAGGGGTGCCCGTTTGAGCCGGATGTGCATGTGACCACAGATGGTTTTGGTTGAGGCCTGTGGCAGCACACAGAGTGGCTGAGAATGCAAGTAGGCTTTTGGTCCCAACTATGGAAGGAAGCCGAGCTCTAGTTTTCCTTGACAGAGAAACAGCTAGCAGCTGTATATGCCACCCTTCAGGCTTATGAGAGTGTGACAGGATGGGCTGCAGTTGTCATGTGGATGACTTACCTGGTAGCGGGATGGGTGCATTCATGGGTAACGACCCCCTGGACTGGGATGGCATAGACATCCACTTTGGTGAAGTGGGTGCCTACTTGGAGCAGTGGAGGACAAGTCCCTTAGCAGCAGAGTTGCAACAGATTTTGGGACCTGTAGTCCTAATGCAAGATAAGGCCATGGGACCTGAGCAGCACCTAGACTCTGAGCCTTCACCATTTAAGGAAGGGCGTCCCCCCTTCCTAATAGGGCATGGTACACTAATGGGTCTAGCCAAGGTGCTACTGTTGCTTGGAGTTGCAGTCCAACCAAGTATTGACATCATATGCTTTGAAACCAGGTATGGACAAAGTAGCCAATGAGCTGAACTTAGAGCAGTATGGATGGTGATCACCAAGGGGGTGACACCTATGGTAATCTGTACCAATAGCTGGGTGGTCTGTCAAGGCTTAACCTTGTTGTTAACTACCTGGAAAATACAGAAGTGACTAGTCGGCCACCAACACATCTAGGGCCAAGCCATGTGGCAAGACCTCTGGGAAATGGGTCATCAGAAAGATATAACTATTTATCATGTGTCAGGCCATATGCCTTTGGCCACCCCCAGCAATGATGAGGCAAATGCCTCAGCCAAGGTACGATGGTTAGAGTCAGTACCTACATGAGATGTGGCCTTGTGGCTACACCGGAAACTTGGACATGCCGAGGGTAAATTGATGCAACAGGTCAATAAACGTTGGGGTCTGTCCCTGCCCACACAATATATTTGGGAGGCTTGTCAGAAATGCCCAGCTCAGGCATACCCTAAATGGAGGCAGATGCTCAGTGTTACACAACAAGTGATGATAGGGAAAGTGCCCTTGACTAGATGGCAAGTATATTACATAGGGCCTCTGCCAAAGTCACAAGGGTATACTCATGACTAACAGCTATGGTCACAGCCACAGGCCTGTTGTTCACCTACCCTTGCAGGGCGGCTGACCAACAGAGCACCATCCAGGCCCTGCAACATTTATGTGCTATGTATGTTCGCCCTCTCGTCGTTGAGAGTGATAGGGGAACACATTTCACTGGACAACAGGTACAACAATGGGCACAACAAACAGACATAAAGTGAGGATTCCATGTGCCATACAACCTGCAAGCTGTGGGTATGACTGAGTGATATAACGAGCTCTTGAAGAAAGAGTTGTGCTTGCAAGTCACAACCCTATCTTTGTGGGGCTGGAGTTCCAGACTGGACCCGGTGCTCCAAACCTTGAATGAATGGGCATGGAAAGGCGGCCTGGCCCTGCCCCCATTCAGTTGCAGGTAGGTACCAAGGATGACCTCCTCCGACCAGGTATAGGGACAAATGGTAACCTGTTGTTGACCGTCCCAGTGCCTTGAAGGCAGGAGAACAGAAAACCTGGCTGTGGCCATGGACCCTCCAACCACCCCCTACCCCCGCAGCCAATGCCGGTGGTTGGCCACTGTAGCTCCCTGGAGGAGGACTTACAATATGACTTGCATGTCACTCCTTGGGTGTTCAAAACAAGCCCCACACAGTTGACTGTTCATAGTGGAACGGCCAGGGAAGGAACCCTCCTCCAGGGAATATATGTACTGTCTGTGTGGCATATTATGAGCTCTCCTGTGACTTTGACCCAGATACAGGACTCAAAGGAACCATGGTGAGCTGAGAAGGTGTGGTACCATCGCCCAGGGCAAAAGCCCTGGGTGGTTGCATTGTTATTCAGGGATGAAAGATTAGCCTCTATTTTGCCTGAGAGATGTGATTCACCTCTGTTAGTATCTGTGCCTGCGCTGTGATCTTGACCATAAGTTAACATGCTCCAACTGCATTATGGACTGCGCCCACACCTACACTGAGGTGACCAATGTTTCCAACAGATGGATCTGCACTGCCCTTCCAGCAGCAGCTTCTGTGATGACTTACCTTGGCACATACAATCACAGTCTGCAGATAACACGGCTGGAGACTTGGGGTCCGATGGCCAACACCTGGAACACAACGCAGCAAGGTTTGAACAAAGGATGCCGCAAAACCCATGGTGCACCTGCCCTCCCTTGCTGGCCCATAGTGTTTATGATGGGTGAGGCTGGCTAGTGGGGGAACATGTAGTACCCCTGGCCCAGGCACCATAGTGCATACAGCAACATTGGGTAATACCACCGTGGGATGGGTACCCATCACAGCCTGTGAAAACATAACACGTATCACCACACGGAAGGTGTGGTAGAACAAGCAGCCCCACTAAGGTCGGCTCCAATGGACTTTATGCCCCCTAGGGGTTTATGGGTCTGTGGGGACACAAGGTGGCCTTACCTATCAGCCGACTGGACTAGACGTTGTATCTGGGGGTGTCCTTATGTACCTGCCACTGTTCTCCCCATATTGTCCAGACACCCACATAACCAGGAAGCACTGCACTCTTGGTTTTTGCAAGTTCAACGAGCACCCTGGTGGTTCTACTCCTTGGCAATGACTATCTCTGGAGTGGGTGTCATAAGCAAAAGTTACTGCTCTTGCAGAGCACACCACTCAGGCTCTGAATTACACCCAAGTGGCCCTCCTCCTGTTAACACTTTACTGGCCAGATCAGAAAGGTGGTGTTGCAAAACCAAATGGCCTTAGACATAATAACTACTGCCCAAGGAGGCCCCTGTTCCCTTTTAGGAACACAATGTTGTACCTTTATCGCTGACAATTGGCAAACATAATAGCAGTCCTGCAACAGTTCTCACAAGAGATTAATGGAGTCAAGAGCCTTACTGATGACCCTCTGCAGAGATGGTAGGCACCCTTAGGCTCTGGCCTACAATGGACCCTAATAGTCATAAGTAGCATATCTGGTTTCCTAGCAGTGAGCTGTTGCTCTCTGTATTGTTGTTGTGGGTTATGGATTCAGGGCTCTGCCTTATGGGCACGTGTCCCTGCCCAGAGGATGCCCTCAGCCTAGGGGGTGGAGTGTAAGGGAAATGGCTGCTTTTCAGTCAGGAGTAGACCGAGGCAGCCTTCTGGCGCAGCATGACTCAGCAGGTTTGGAGTACAGGTGCACAACCCCACACATTATGTAACCATGCCACGTGAGGTGCATTAGGTGATCACCCACATGAGCTCATGCTTGGCTCGGAACCACTATTGTCTGTAAAAGGTATAACTATGCTGCTGATGCTGTACATACAGCTTGCTCACACCCAGAGAAAGAGTAAAGCCATGTCAAAACTGTCTACTATTCCTCAAGTGGTTTTCCAGCTACCTGCCATTCACCCTGCCAACTCCCCTCAGACATCAGTTAGAACCTGACACAGAGGTTGCAGTGAGTACAAGATATCATTGTACTCCAGTCTGGGTGACAGAGTGGTGGTGTATTTACCAGTACTTGTCTATGGCTAATCAGTTAAATCAGCTCATTCATTCATGCAAATCAGCCTGAGGGTGTGAGCAATAACCTTCTATGAATAATTGATAGTCTCTTTTACATGGCTACAAACTATATCCCATGTAAGAGAGATGCCCTTTCCAAGTGCAAACCATAGTTCTCATTAGGTAATCCTATAAAAGAAGTAAATGGGTCAGTGAGAATCTATCACTATCAATCTCCATATGCCTCCATGTTTGAATAATGAGAGCCTATTCTCTATATGCTCAGCTGTGTCCACTCCCTGAATCACAGAAAGTCTTGTTTAATCAATTGTGTGTAGGAGTTTCTTCTCCAATAGCAAATTGGATTTAGAAATAGGTGTATGGTTCCTCTCCATACTCAGACTGATGTACAGGAGATGTGGGGGAAATGCAGAGTAGAGAGCATGAAGAGATATGGAAACATAGATTTCAATCCCGAGTATTAAAGTGAGCATTAAGTAGCAACCTCACTATCTACTCCTCAGCCCAGGTGAATCTCCATGCCTGAAAACTGAGCCCAGATCCCTCCAGCCAGGTAACAGAGGATATGCACCTTCTTATCTAGTTCCTTCTACCCTCTTTTCCAGCCCCCCAATCCACACCATGGAAGATTCAAAAAATGAAACATTCATTCTACACCTAGTTTCAATACTGAATATCAAACCTGACCTACCTCAATCAAAAATTATCTTACCCCATTCCCCAACCCATCACTCTGCCTCTGATCATTTCAGTTTCTGGCTCCTTCCAAAGGGTACTAGCCTATACACTCTGGTTTTACATTTCTTCCTCATAGCCACCCACTTCTACTGTTCCATCTCTATTTTTCTATTCCTTTCTCACTACACTAAACTCACTTCCTTTTTCCCATGCCCATCTTGTTGCTACAACAATCATTTATATTGGAAATAAATAGGTCGAGGTCCATTAGTATTAGTTTTGTGCCTACCCTTCCCTCAAGCCTTATAACCTTCTATTCACTATCTTTTCTTTTGCCATACTGAATAACTTGTGAGTTGCTAAATTTGTCATGTTGTTTTTCAGTCTTTTGACTCTTTAAAAAGGTATGCTTTCTTCCTATTATGACATTCTCTGCTTCATACTTCTAAAAAAGAAAACCTCAAGTCTCAACTCTCCTGGGAACTCATATTTAAATATCCAGACTGGTGGTTCTCAAACTTGGTCTCACATTGCAATCACTTAGAAAGTTTTAAAAATAATATTGGGTCCTGAGTCCCATCCTCTGAGATTCAGATTTAACTGGTGTTGGGTGGCGCCTGGAGACAGAGATTTTAGCACCTCCCCAGTGATTATAATGTGCGAACAAGATTGAGAACCACCACTGCCCTAAGTGATATGAATGCCCATCTTCTGTAACCTGTATCACTTTACTTGTCATTACCAGTACTTTTTTCCTTGCACATTGAGTTGTCTTGTAGCAGGATGAGCTGCAGACAAAACCCCTCAGACAACGGGTTAAAGAAGGAAGAGGATTTATTTGGACGGGAACATCGGCAGACTTGCATCTCAAGAACCGAGCTCCCTGAAGAAAGAGTTCTTGGTCCTTTTAAGGGCATACAACTCTAAGGGGTCCACGTGACAGGGTCATGATACATTGAGCAAAGCAAGCATGGGGTATGTGACTAGATGGGGGTGGTGAGCAAGGCAAGTATTTCTCCATACCATTGTCTGTGATCTATAGATAGCACAAGTGGTTAGGGTAGGGGTTAATCTTTAACCTGCAGTCCTGGCCAGTGGCACCAATCAGTCTGTTATTTTTCAGTTTTTACTTCCTCCTTTTCTTTGGAGACAAGGCACAGTAGGAGAAATGGTCACCCTCCCCAGTCTATGCACCATATTTTATTAGGTTTTATTCCCCAGTGCCTGCATTAGAAAATAAAGGAATCAGGTGGATCACGAGGTCAGGAGATCGAGACCATCCTGGCTCACACGGTGAAACCCCGTCTCTACTAAAAAAATACGAAAAACTAGCGGGGCGAGGTGGCGGGCGCCTGTAGTCCCAGCTGCTCGGGGGAGGCTGAGGCAGGAGAATGGAGTAAACCTGGGAGGCGGAGCTTGCAGTGAGCTGAGATCCGGCCACAGCACTCCAGCCTGGGTGACAGCAAGACTCCATCTCAATAAATAAATAAATAAATAAATAAATAAAGGAATCTTCAACACATGGCTTTTGATGAAATGAAGGAACAAAATTATTTCCTGTTTATACATGAATGTTGTTGCTGCTAAATGAGATAAATACTGAAGTATCTTGAAAAAAGTCACATAAATTGAGAAGAAAGGAAATAGTACAGTTAGAGATAGGCACAAGATGCCAGGCTGATGACGTGATGCTTAGAGCAAGGAAAAACTTGAAATGATACCTGAGCTATACACAAGGAATCAGCAGATCCTTTACAAAAGTAGCAAAATAAGATAACTGACAGCCACACTTTCTCCCTTGTGTCCTAAAAATGTCAACATAAATGAATATCTAGAATGGCTCCAGTACCTGCTGTTTCACAATGCTGATGATTTGGTAACATGTCAGCACTTTTCAACTTTACCTTCCCCATTTGATCTCAAATCACAAACTTTTTTTTTTTTTAAAGTAGTGGAATGTCCTTTATATTAATGAAGCACCTGGACTCCTCTCATTTTATTATCCGCACTCCATTTTCTTAATCATTTGAAGGCAAACATGAGAAGATTAAAAAGGCAAAAAAAAAAAAAAAAAAAAGTATAGTAAAATAAGCACGAGAATAAATCCTGATGAGCATTGAGAGACTGGATATAATACATAACATTATTTTATTGGGACACTGTCCAATTATGATATGTTTAACCTTGGGTAAAGAGTAAACATAAATTCAATAATCAGATTGTTAGGGAACTTACACCAGTTTTGCAAAAACAAACCAGGACAATCTGAATTTTAGGTTCATACTTAGGTGTTATTATAATAAAATTTAGTTGTCATTAACTGTATGATGGCAATTATAAGAAATCAAAGCATTTGTAGTACATATTATTTTCAAATTGAAGGAAAGGAAAAATTTGTAAGAAAAGCTGGCCCTACCATCAAAGGTACAATCCCCAAAGCTGTCAGTAAGAGTTCAGCAGAATTCTATGAGCTTTCAGAAGACCTGGAACTGAAACTGCTGATTTCTAAGATCCCTGTTTTATATGAGTATATGTATATTAGAAAATTGGCCATGTTGCAAATAATGCTATTTATGGTAAGGCTTTAGGAAGTATGCTATCATTCTGAAGCTAAAAAAGAGGGAGGATTATTTTTCTCTATTTAGGTCAAAGTTGATTTGTTTTGCTCTTTTCTGTTTTGGTATAATCAGGTATTATTTTTGTTGTTGTTGCTGTTTCTTTGGGCTTTTGAAAATAGCAGATGAAGACAGGTATATGAATTTGTGTTACTATTGCTGACTCTCTAGCAGGCAATTTCCATTTAGGAAAAGGAAATTATCTTGCCAAAAATAAATCCTGAGGATGGAAGCTTATTCTGATGCTTGAAATCACAGACAACAAATATTTACAGGAACCAATAAGGTAATATAAAGAAGAAAAGCTGGCCACTAAGACAACAGGAAATGCTGGGAGCTGAAGACAATTGCCAATCTCACGTCTCATATAAACGAATTCAGATTTATTATTAATATGATCATTATAATCTTGTTGGCCACCATGTGGATCCTACTTTAAATATTTTATATAAGATTCTTCCATAAAATAAATAATTCTTATAATAAAATTGTTCAAAATATCTCACACGATAAACTTTTCTTTAGTCCTAAGCAAACTACATCTATTGGCAAAATCAGTTCCACAGCTGAAATAACTGAGCACACAATTACACAAAATTTTTTTCTTGTTGCAACATGTTTTCTTAGATTTACCCATTATCTAATATACTTTTCAACTAGAAGGCAAGAATAAAGAAAATTTAGAAACAGAAATAAATATTTATCACATGCTAATATTCCTAGGCTGTATACTAAAATTATTTCATATATTAGCTCATTTAATCCTCACAATAAGATTATACAGTACATTTATTAATCCCAAGACACACAGAATTGAAAGTAAAGATATAAAGTGACTTACTTAAAAACCACACTAATAAATAACGAATTTAGGACTGAAAGTGTTTTTCTTATCGTTTTTGTGTCTTATCTCGTCTCTTTCTACAACATCATTTTAAAAAGCTATCCTTAATAAAGTGTTGCAATTTTCATGATGACTTTCACATTGTTTGAAAAAGGTACATACAAATATTCTAAACTTTATTGCCCAAAATAGTCTTCACTGACATTATATTTGATAATTTCTGTGTAGAAACACTAACCAGTGAAATACTTTTATAATATATCAAAAAACTTCATTTTTCAACTGCATTGACAGAAAGCAAGCCAACTTTAATTAAAAATGTGAAATAATTTTACTGATGGAAAATCATAATGATGCTCTCTTGTGAAAAATAACTAAGAGCAACATTTGGCATCACAGATACTCTGTCATAAAAATTTTGCATTAAAACATTATTCTAGAAAAATGGGTATTTGTCAATCTCATCTAAATATCAAACATAGGAATAATCCTCAAATCAATTAAATGCTGCTGACTTAAAAAAATTATTGTAGCACATTGCCAACTCAGAATAAGATCCCAATGTCATTGCAATTATGCCTGAAAGCATCTGGACAATGTACATTTCAATGTGTTTAAAAGCCTATTAACATTTTTATTGCATGGCATGACCTCAATCATTCAGTTAGGCTTTTGAGCAACCATTAAGAGATGTCTCTAGAACATGTGATATGGTTTGGCTTTGTGTCCCCACCCAAATCTTCTCTTGAATTATAATGCCATAATCCCTAAGTGTTGTGCGAGGGACCTGGTGGGAGGGACCTGGTGGGACGTAACTGATAAATGGGGGCAGGTTTCCCCCAGTGCCGTTCTCGTGACAGTGAGTGAATTCTCACGGGATCTGAAGGTTTTATAAGGGGCTGTCCCCTTCAGTGGGTACTCATTCTCTCTCCTGCTACCCTGTGAAGCAGTGCCTTCCACCATGATTCTAAGTTTCCTGAGGCCTCTCCAGCCATGCAGAACTGTTAGTCAGTTAAAACTCTTTTCTTTATAAATTACCCAGTCTCAGGTATTTCTTCATAGCAGTGTGAAAATGGACTAATACAACATAGGTTCTATTTCACACTTGAAAATAAGTATTTTTTAAAAATCTGTTTCATTATTTTCTCTGTGAGAATGACTGAGTGTCCAAGAGGTATTCCTAAATGAGAATTTAAGGGCATGGAAAGAGAAAGTACATACACACACACACACACACACACACACACACAACTGTTAAATGCAGGAGTGAAAACGATCTCCAAATAGCTTTAAATAGATAAAATATGCATGTTAGGAGAGCAAGAGTAAAGACTGAGCACTGTATCACTTGTTTCCTGGATTTTAAATACCTAAAACACATAAGAGGAGTGTTTAAAATACTTCAAGCACGTGCATAAACACATACACATTCTAAAAGCCTAGAATGGCACCTTCATCCTGTCCTTTGCCATAAGAAACTGACCTTTGCACCAATCTAGTTTCCTAGCCCAGAGATAGAAGGGAGAGATATCTCAGCAAAAGATCAAAGCAGCATGTATTTCCCCCCCATCTCGTTAATTGGATGTTACTTAAAATGAACCTCTCTTCCACTTCCTGTGTTCTCTAGGGTTAACAAGCTTTGTGACAATGACAGCAGCCAATCCCATTCTTCCTGCTGCCTGAAGTCCAGACAATAGCTAAATTCACTGCACCTTTCTCACTTGCTAGAAGTTACGGAGGCATTTATTATGCATTCATGAATAGACCAGTGCAATAAGAGCAGTTGCTATTGTGAGTAGCAATTCCTGCCTTTATGAAAGAACTATAAAACTGACTCACACAAAGAGACAGATTGGCATGTTCAGGATAAAGTTGTGGGAGCCAAGCCCCACGACTGCTCCCAATGAACCTCAGTCCTGGAATTCACACCCCTGTGTTTTTCCCTACCACACTGGGTAGAACTGAATTGTGATACCAATAGAATATTGCTGAAATCACAGAGTGTGATGTCTGAGGCCAGGTCACAAAAGCCTTCTTTCTCCTGCATTATTCACTTTAAGAGAAGCTGCTCCTCGTGCATTTGGGGGAAACTCCAATAGCCCTATGGAGAGGTCCTTGGAGCAAAGAACCTAAACTTCTTGCCAATTTCCAGCACCAACTTTTCTGCTATATGATTGAGCCATCTTGAAAGAGAACCCTCTAGCTCAGTCAAGCTGTTAAATGACTGCAGCTTGGCTGACATGTAACAGCAACCACATGAAGAAACTGAAGCCAGGACCAACCAGCTAAGCTGCTCCTGAATTCCTGCCTCATAGAAAGTGTGTGAGAACATAAAGATTTCTTGTCATTTTAAGCCACTAAATTTAGAGGTCATCATTTTTGCAGCAATAGGTAACTACTTTCAAATTGTATTTTAAATCTATCCTATGCCTTACCCATTTCCCCATCATTTCTTACTCCACTACCTTGCCTATACTATTAATCGTCCCTAATCTATCCTACCCCTAAAGTTATTAATGAAAGTATAAATCTGTTCCTGTTACTACTCTTTTAGAAATATCTCATGGTTGTCAGTAACTTTCAAGGTAAAATTCAAACATTTTTACATTATTGCAACCTGGGCACAATTTAGCTTTTCAGTTTCATCCTCCATGACTCCTTCAACATATTCTTTAAATTTGTTTATACCAAACGACTTCCCTTTTTCCAACCATGCCTTGCACTTCACATCTTTTACATTGCTCCCTCCATTCTTCACCTGAACCATCTTTGCCACATATCTCTCCTTAGAAAGATCATTTTTTAATATTAAGGGACAATTGTTACATCTTCTCTAGAATCTTCCCAGATACTTTCCCCAATATAATTAGTTGTTCACTCATTTGTCTTCCCTCAGTACACTAAATATAATGGTGGTAGAGTAAAAGCTTAATGCATTACATTGTGTTATGGTGATTGGATGTGTTTTTACCTCCTCTATCAGACTGTGACCTTCCTTAGGAAAAAGAATCCTGTTTTAGTCATCTTTCATTCCCAGAGTTTTGACATGCTAAATGAGACATAGTAGAAACTCAATCAATGTTTGTTAAGTAAATGAATAAACAAATAGGTGAAAGTTAGAATGTACTATCCTTCTCTTCTTTATTCATTTCCTCAACATTAAATTGAGGAAATTTAAAATTCATGAGGTCCTATTTAATTTGGCCACAAGGACCTATTTATTTTACTTTCAGATTGTCTCCTAAATCCATAATCTTCGCTCTCTCATATTTCCCATTCCCTTGCTGGAACCATTGGCTGTAAAGGAGCACAAAATTGTAAATGATCGCAATGAAAAAATGATTTTCAATATTGTTTAACTCTGTATGGGAGTTAGGTCAGAGAGGCAAAGGGTCAATGCCTTAACACTGACACATAGGTGGGTCCATAGTTAGCTGCCAAAACTAAAAAAAGAATAAAATAACCATTAGAATGTCAGAATAATATTTTTGTGGCCCATAGAAGTTCTGGACTATTCAGTAACTCAATAAGCAATTGTAGTTTATGTTTAGTTATTCTAACATATTTAAGTTTCTTTATTTCCCTATCTAAGTTGACAATATTATGATTTCTTTAGAAACTATCAAAAACCACCTTTTTGATCATACTTCAAGCCAAATCAATTGACTTGCCACACTTTAATAAACTTAACATTTGACAGTTCATCATAATTATTTGTGTGTTTTTGTAAATTTGTGTGTGTGTCTAAGACCTTTAAATACATTGTATATTGATAAAAATAAGGTCATAGGCTGGGCATGATGGCTCATAGGTATAATCCCAGCACTTCAGGAGGCTGAGGTAGGAGGATTGCTTGATGCCAGAAGTTCCAAACCTGCCTGGGCAACATAGCAAGACCTCATCTCTACAAAAATATTTTTAAATTAGCTGAGCATGGTGGCACACACTCGTAGTTCTAGCTACTTGGGAGGCTGGGAGGATCCCTTGTACCCAGGAGTTGGAGGCTGCAGTGAGCTGTGATCACGCCACTCCACTCCAGCCTGCGCAACAGAGCAAAACCCTGTCTCCATAAAAACTAAGAAAGAAACTAAAGTCATCAATACTTAAATAAAAGCAAATCCTTGCATACTCTACATACTTTTTTTTAGAAATTAGAAGATTTTAAATGATGCATAGGAAATATCTAATCTCATGGCTTTAAATAATGGAATTAAATTTCTGTCTCAAGTGAGAGATATTTTCCCCATAATTACACAGTTAGTGTACACGCTGAAATCCAGCTGGCCCATCCACTACATACTGAAACTGTTGGACTCATTGATTAATGGACTGTTGCAATTGGTACTAAAGACACACAAACACAAAAAAAGAGCATTTATGTAAAGCAGATTTAAAACAGACTTTTCATCAAAATGCCACACTCATTTCTAAAGTTTCCCAAAGGAGTTAATTGTCTACCTTTAATTAATTAAGAAAATTAAAGAGAAATTGTTCGACTGACTTAACCTATCTAAGTAGTCAATAAACAAAAAATAAAATCTTGATCATGCAAAACAATATCCATTTATTCAACCAAAAATTTGCTTGATATTTTTAAACTTGTTTTAAATAGCATTTTCTGTTTACATAGTATTATATTATCATAGTTCCAATCTACATTTCTGAACTGTTGAAGAAAAATATAAGAACAGTCATATTTCCTATGTAATATTCTCCTACATTTTGTATAGAATTCTAGGTGTTAAATTCTATGTATACTTTCTGCTTCCAACTATGACTGAACAACTGGCACTGGATTAACTATCCAGCTTGAAACAACTATAAAACTTTGCAAAATATATGAAGCATCAAAGTGAGATGTTTGACAACAGGTAGCAGAGAACTGTAACCTGTGACATTAGGGTAAGTCATGAGGTGAGTCCCACGATCACCTGTGGTTCAGTCTAGAGGCACCTTCCAAACCACTGCACAAAGATGTGAAGCCCCAGCAGAGCACAGCAGTTTCCTTTTTGTGCAAACTGACAAAGCACTTTGTAAAATCTATATGAAAATACAAAGAACTCAAAATAGCCAAAACTATCTTAAAAAATAAGAACAAAATTGGAGTATTCACATTACCTGATTTCAAAACTTATTCTAAAAGTTACAGTATCCAAGACACAATAATGTTGCATAAGGATAGGCTAATAGGTCAATGAAATAGAATTAAGAGTCCAGAAATAGACAACAATTATATAGTCACTTTTTACAAAGACACCAAAAGGAAAGTCATTTCAACAAAAGGTATTGGAACAACTGAACATCCAAATAAGGGGAGAAAACAACTTCAAATATGTCTCTCACAATAGTCAAAAATAATTTGAAAAAGACCATAGGTTTAAACACAAAAGCTATTATTGAGTTTTAGAAATTATTTAAATATTTTGATTAAATCCTTTTTAAATCTATGTATGGTATATATTTTCTCAAGAGTGTAAATGCCTACTTATTTTCGTAATGGTGTTTCTTTGATGAGCATAAGTTTTCAACTTTTACGAAGTCTAACTTATCACTTTATCCTTTTATGGTTTGTGCTTTCTATGCCTTGTGTAAGAAATATTTGACCCCAGAATTGCAAAAATATTTTCCTATATTTTCATTACATTATAGAGGCTCAAAACAGATGGCTATGTATAATGACTTCTCTGGTATCTTCTTAAGAGGGTATTTTTGAAAATGAAGAGTTTATCAAAGGTTGCTGAGAATATTGACCTCCACGTCTAGACCAGACCACATACACAGGGGCACAAAAGATAGTTACAAGTATCAGTTTTCTGTTACTTTAAGTATTATGCTTTAAAGTTTAATCCGAAGGGGAAAATAAACTTTGTAGTATCTTGCTCAATTTCTTTATATACCATGAAATAGGCAATATAGAATATTCAAAATAAAAGTAAAAACAATCAAAAACAAAAAAATTTATTTGACTCACATGGCATTCTGTTGGCAAAGAAAATTGTGTTAAGGTTTATCAAATTTTCCCACCAATATCGTATTTTCAATCCAGTACCATGCTCAAGTTATGGTAGATCCTTATGTTCCTGATGTGTCCTTTATCTAATTATTTAAATTACATTAAAAATGCCCAAATCTATTCAGTCATACAAACTATATTTTCTATCAGTTTTAAGGAAAGTATAAACATATACAACTTTATGATCACATCAAATTTCAATCAACTAAGATGTAATCAAAAGTATAATTTCAGTTAAGCAAAATGACTTGTACTTAAAACCCAAAAAGCCAGGCAGGGTGGCTCAAGCCTGTAATCCCAGCACTTTGGGAGGCCAAGACAGGCAGATCACTTGAGGTCAGGAGTTTGAGACCAGTCTAGCCGACATGGCAAAACACCGTCTCTACTAAAAATACAGAAATTAGCCAGGCATGGTGGCATAAGCCTGTAGGCCCAGCTACTCGGGAGGCTGAGGCAGGAGAATCGCTCAAACCCAGGAGATGGAGGTTGCAGTGAGCCAGGGTTGCGCCACTGCACTCAAGCCTTGACAACAGAGCAAGATGCTGTCGCAAAACACACAGACACACACACACACACAAACACAAACAATAAAGTATGTATTTTATTTCCCCAACGAAGAGTGTTTATTAATGACTAGTATCCATAAGAAAAGCTTTCTTTAAAATCATAAACACTAAACTGTTACATATACTATTAATTTACACATGCACACTATTACAAGTACTCATTATACGTATAGTATTACATATGTTTACTAGTAAAAGTATGGAAAATTCATTCTGGTTATAGAACAAAGAACAAAAAGAGTTTGAATTCACTGAACATATACTGTGTGTCTCTTTCAAGTTATGATGTGTTATAGCCTGATTGACACAATAGTGATAGACTAAGGGCACAACTCCATAAGAAACTATGGAAATATGCAGGAGCTTATTCATTCATGTATATCCATCTAGTGGTATATAACCTTTGTATTCTTGATTGCTGACTCGGCAGAAAATTAGAGTGTTACTTAAGCCAAATTAGAGTCACCATGTGTACCAATCCATAAACTTGGACTGGCCTTTGAAATATGATCCAGCTAGTAAGCATCCAGACTTCTATTAGATCTGGGGAACCAAAGATGTATAAGACACAACTTAAACCCTCTAAATGAAGTGGCTCTCATATATTCTGACTGAAACCAATTAAACTGGGACAATGACCCACAGCTAATTTATCTGACATTTGATTTAAAAACAAATTTTGGGAGCATTATGTACTAACATTCTTCAGCAAGACAGCCATAAATAATTCATTTTACACGGAATCCATTTGTGCTTTTAAGTCTAACTATTGCAATATTATGGATCAAAATTTTTGCTAATGCTCGTATGCATTGCTGCATTCTATAGGATTAAGTAAATCATTCAAAATTGGTAAATCATTGATAAAATGACATTAAAATATCAATGATTTATAATTTAAACCCCAAAATAGTATTAATTTAAAAACTACAACTAAGTAATGATAAAATGGTAAAAGTATCCTTTCTGGAATTACTGAGAATCACAACTAACAATCATGTCTTGGGAAAAATATAATTCTAAGACAATGTAATATGTAATAATAACATCATAAAGTTTATGATACAAATGTCAGTAACCCTTATAAACCTTTTCATAAAATACCCTTTCGTTTATCCATTTAACAAATTTATTGAGATTCTTACATGTACTAGACACTATACACTATACTCGGTGCTGGGGACATAACAGCAAAAATATAACAAATATAAATGATCATGCTATCGAGGTACATATGATGAGAGGAAAAATAATCAACCAATCAATCATAAAGAAGTAAGAAATGAAACATTATGAAATTATATATATATATGTAGAGAGAGAGGCTTTATGTATATGTATGCATACATATATATGTATGTAAACACACACACTAAGGGACTTTGGCTTAATTACAGGGTCAGATGAACCCTCCTGAGGAAATGGTCCTTGTGATAAGATGTAAAAGTTAACTGAAGAAGAAGATGGGGCCGGGCACAATGTCTCAAGCCTGTAATCCCAGCACATTGAGAGGCTGAGGCAGGCAAATCACTTGAGGCCAGGAGTCTAAGACCAGCCTGACCAATACGGCAAAACCCTGTCTCTACTAAAAGTACAAAAATTAGCTTGGCATGGTGGCACACGCCTGTAGTCCCAGCTACTTGAGAGGCTGAAGCACGAGAATTCCTTGAACCCAGGAGGCACAGGTTGCAGTGAGCCGAGATTGCACTACTGCACTCCAGTCTGGGCGACAAAGCAAGATCCTGTCAAAAAGAAAAAAGAAAGAAAAAGAAAAGAAAGGAAAAGAAAAGAAAAAAGGTTACATTCACTTAGAACATCAGAAAGAGCATGTGCAATATCTGGGGTAGAGCCACCTTGGGGAACACAATAAAGTCAAGGAAAGCCTGCATGGCTGCAGAAGGCAGTGACAGGCAAAGCACAGTGTAGGATGAGAATGGAAAACTGGATTAGAAAGACAATATGCAAGGTTCGTAGGCTTTTAAAGGATTAACATCTAACAAAATGAAATGTTTCAATTTAGCATTTAGTTGACAGAATATCCTGGTGAGATTGTGAGTAAGCTAGAGGAGAAATTAGCACCTACAAGAAATGCTTTGTGTCTCCCTTTTGGGGAGATGGTAAGTATATTTTTATGTTTAAGATATAGTTGCATTATGCTGCATGACATAGTTATTATTCTCTAAATGTGTATAGTTCAAATTTGGATGGTGTGGACTCTGCTAGATAATGTGTGTTGATATTCAATGGAATAATATATAATCCCAAGGGCCATATAAATATAATACATATTGCATGTTTTAAAATATACATTGATGGTGTCATGATGTGATCAAAGATATTCAAAGTCATCCTTGCCTTTCTAAGTAAATACTTCCCTGTAACACAAGAATTAAGAGCCTAAAAACTGTATTTGTCGGACATTCTTGCAAGAAATTTTCTGGCTTAAATTCTGCCAACAAGATGCACTCTCATAAAATGTGGAAGTTTGAAAAGAAAGAGAAGTATTGTCCACCTCCAAAAGTAATGCATAAATCATGTCTTAAATTATGAACAAGACTTGAGAGCAGGTAGCTTATTTCGGAGTTCATCCAGAAGCAGAAGAAAGTGGAAAAGTGACACAAGGAAGGGAAGAAAGCCAATAAAAGGACATTGACAAATGGATTACAGCTGTAGTCAACTGAGGCTCAATCTTGCTGGAAACCCTTGGAGGGATTATATAGAATATACTTCAGAATTGTTCCACTGAGGGTAAGGAGCTGCCATGTTCATCCACCAACTTCTGATCCTCAGTGGTTGAAGGTTGCTCCTGGGGCATTCACTTTCTGACACTCATGTTCTGACTTACATGCAGCATGTCTATACAGTCACATAAAGCCCTCAGACAGACAGACATAGCTTCTGAATGCATAGGAATTGATCCCACAAAGCTTCAAGGGGTATTTTAGAGGGACCAAGATCTATAATGAGTACAGAGCTCTTAGGACTCACTTCAGCCCTGCAGGAGGTTGAGATTATTGGCATTAACTTTGTGATTCCTGCATTTCTGGGTTTTCTAAATACCAGAGCACTTTCTTCTGATGTTTCCTGCCTCTGATTTCCAACCATGTTGTGTCTAATTTCCTGTATTAAACACCTTCTACCTAAAGTGGTTTCTGTTTTCCTGACCATGCTAGCTGACATGGGCAGGATAAGAATAAAGATGTGGAGATACTCAAGAAATATTTAATACCTAAAAAAATCACCTCGGCCGGGCGCGGTGGCTCAAGCCTGTAATCCCAGCACTTTGGGAGGCCGAGACGGGCGGATCACGAGGTCAGGAGATCGAGACCATCCTGGCTAAAACGGTGAAACCCCGTCTCTACTAAAAAATACAAAAAATTAGCCGGGCGAGGTGGCAGGCGCCTGTAGTCCCAGCAACTCGGGAGGCTGAGGCAGGAGAATGGCATAAAACCCGGGAGGTGGAGCTTGCAGTGAGCTGAGAGATCTGGCCACTGCACTCCAGCCTGGGTGACAGAGTGAGACTCCGTCTCAAAAAAAAAAAAAAAAAAAAAAAAAAATCACCTCAGTCAATAATTACATGAGGGAAAGGTGAAAGAGGAAAAATGTATAATGATTAACTAAAGTAGAATAGAAGAAATACGTTTGTTCATATTAGAATGAGGGGCAAGGTGAGGGAAACAACTATTTTTCAGATATGTAGAGTTTGATGAAACTTCAATACACTTAAATGGGAATTATATTTAGGAGGCAGTTTGACAGATGTATGAATCTGCATTTCAGAAGAGATGTTGGGTTGGTGTCATAGATTTAGAAATCTGAGTTCCAACAATATTTGAAACTAGGTAAGGTTTCCTATGAAGACTATTTAAAACAAGAATAGATACAAAAAAATTGAAGATGCAAGTGAGGGAGTGCCTGGGGAGGAAACTGAGGAACTGTCAGTAAAACGTAAAAAAAAAAAAAAAAAAAAAAAATAGAAAAGAAGCCAAGGAAGAAGAAAATTTCAAGACTGACCACAGTATCAAATAGAGCAGATCTGGGGGAAAAAAAAAAAAAAACACAGAGCGAGAGAGAGATTCTAAAGTATCCTTTGAAATGGACAATGGTTAGATCATTGGTAATTGAAGCAAAAGCATTCTTAGCGGTATAACTGGAACAATGCTTGACAGAAATAGGTTGAAATTTTTAAATTTAGCTGTAACAGCAAGAGAACAGGGAAGTTACTAGAAAAAATACACATATGTGTAAATGTATGTATTATGAGTTCTATAACAAATTTTTATGTTATTCACTTACCTATCTGTATATTCAACTTCATAAAAACACTATAAATACAAATACTTATTAACTTTTTAAATATTTATTCAATACTGTTTCAGGTTTTTTTGAAGACTTTGTTATTTATTTTACAAAAGAATCATTTTGTCTTCATTTATATCTGGGTAGTCATTTTAAATGTATAAGTTTTCCTTACATTTAAGTAATATTAAATAAGTTTGTTCTTTCTTACATACTCTAATTATTTAGCTTCTATGCTACTTCCATGTTGAAAGTGATAAAGCTTTTAATACACGAGAGCTGCCTCCTAGAAGCTCAGAAATGCTTGTGTTAATTGAGAATTTGTCAGTATGTTACCCCTGGATGCACGTGGATAAATCATACTGGTATTAGTAGGATTACAATAATGCAATGCAATAAGCCTTTACAGCTCTTTATTTTTAACACAATTTATGGCTTGTGGCACACAATACTACTTAAAATGTGAATTTAGAAAATCCTATGCCAAGCACACTGGAAGCAGCATTTTTTTTTCCTGTTTTAGAATTTACATCTGCAGTACTCAAAAAATTCCATGGGTCTGTCATCAATAAACAGTACTAGATTATATGCTAAACACCAGAAATACAAGGATAAGAGAGATATGCCTTAGGACTTTTTTTCCAAACCACAGCTTGACACCAATTAGAGATTTGTTAAATCAGTATTTTATGTTGCACTGATGTTTCTAATGGGATGGAAAGGATGGAATGACATGGAATAGCATGGAAAATATTTGCATACATTACCTATTACAAATATAAATATTATTTCATGAAATTGAATTTCAGTTTTATATATTACTCACATAAGGATGTGTATGGTGATAGACATGCAAATAGAGCATTTCAAAGTAATAATATAAGTGCCATGATAAAAGGATATTCTAGTCATATATAAACTAGAGAAAAGGGATTTAACCCAGCCTGCAGAGACACAGGAATCTTTAAGAAGGAAATAAATGCAGTATTTACCAGTTATACTAATCAACATCAGGTTATTCATTAAATAAAATCCTAAATGTATTGTGGAAGAACAATTTGAAGTGGTGCTATTGGAAATATTTTTATGCCTTATAAAATTCTGTAAAATACTGCTTAGATATTAAGACTTCACAAGCTACAATGGCATGTCCATTAACCCCACTGAAAAATAGTTATAGCCAGTTATGGTGGCTTGTGCCTATAAATCTTAACACTTTGGGAGGCTGAGGTGGGAGGATGGCTTAAGACCAGGAGTTCAAGACCACCCTGGGCAACATAGTGAGAGCCTATCTAATCAAAAATAAAATAAAATTAGCCAGGCATGGTGGCATGGTGGCATGACTCAAGCCTGTAGTCTCTACTACTCAAGAGGCTAAGGCAGAGGATCGCTTGAGCCCAGGAGTTTAAGGCTGCAATGAGCTATGATCACAGCCCAGATGACAGACCAAGACTTTTTCTCTAAAAAAGAAAAGAAAATTCAACAAAATACTAATATAATAATTTTTTCCACAATTTTTGTTTTACAGTTCACTTTTCTTTTTTTTTCTCTTTTTTTCTTTTTTTGAGACAGAGTCTCTTTGTCGCCCAGGCTGGAGTACAGTGGCACGATCTCAGCTCAATGCAACCTCTACTTCCCGGGGTCAAGCGATTCTTCTGCCTCAGCCTCCCAAGTAGCTGGGATTGCACCTGGCTAATTTTTGTACTTTTAGTAGAGACGGCGTTTCACCATGCTGGCCAGGCTGGTCTCAAACTCCTGGACTCCGGTGATCATCCATCTCAGCCTCCCAAAGTGTTGGGATTACAGGCATGAGCCACCACACCCAGACTAGAGTATACTTTTCAATTTATAGTTACAAATATGTCTTGAAAGAAATAATATGTTACTCCTATTTGGATTTTTTTCAAATTAACTTTTTTACTATTTAAAGTTGGTAGCTCCATATTAGGAAGAGGAAGCATAAATACTGAAAACAGCATACATATTTGAAACATTCACATTAGGCTTCAGAACATTTTCACCAATGTTCTGTGGAACAATGGACATATTCTATGTTTAATGGACACACTCACCTTGATTCTGTCTTTGATTTTTTTTTACAATTCTGCAAGGCCTCTAAGTAATGGAATGTTACAGGTTTCAATAACCAGTTACATGGTGATGATTCTCAAGTCTATATTCAGCTCCAGGTCTGTATTTTCCAGCATTGAACAGCTCCTTTTGTATATTTCACAAATACCTCAAAATCAGCCATCTTCTAAATAAATTTATTATTTTATAACAAAAATAAGATTCCCTATGTACAGTAGAGTACATAACCAGCTAAGCGGTTAGTAGCACCATCATCTAACTAGTCACTTGAGCAAGAAAGCTAGTAGTTATCTGAGATTCCCTCCTCTCCATTATATTACCATTTTCAATTAATTAATAAGACTAGAGGATTTTCCAAACTCAGTTTACCACTCCCTCTTCTTTATTCACCTTCCACTGCTTTAGTTCAACTCATCACTTACACAAATTTAGTATCCTCCCTACCTCCCATCTTCTTCTCTAACTCAACCTCTTCTCTGCTGTCAGAGTAATGTTTCTATAACAGAAATTAAACTACGTCATTCATCTACTTAAAATTCTGTAATGGCTCCTTATTTCTGACTAAGATCCCTAATATAAGGCCCTTCTACTACCTACTACCTTGTCCTCAAAGACAGTAATTCCATCTTAACATCATTAAACTGCAGCCCAACTGTTTAACAAGCTTACTGTTAGGTAAGCCCAACTCTTTAACAACCTTACTGTTGGTACCTGCTTTCTAGCCACAACTCCCATAACCCTTTCTGCCTCACATGATGCACATCATTTTCTAGCAGGACTAAATCATCTGCCAGTGCCAGAGGACATAAATCTATCTCAAGCTGTGAGATTTTCACAGGCTGGTCCTTTTCCTGCTGTTATAGGTGTCTTTTTGCAATCCATGCTCCAAGACTCAGTAAAATGTTCCTACATGGTTTCATGCTTTTTTTCCTATATTTTTTGGATTTTTTCCAAAATTTCCAACTTTTCAAGAAAAAATTAACTGTCGCCTCTTCTGTATTCCTGTTGCCCTTTGTAGATTTATTATACTTATTAGAAGTATTTTATTAAAATATAGTTTTCATTTGATTATTAAACCACTTATAATATTGCTGTAACTGCTCAGGTTTTTAACACCACCCCTAGATATTGAATCTTCAAAGTTCAGGGTTCTATTCTTTTTATATTTCCAGCATCCATCACAGTCTGGCTCCCAGGAAGTGAACTTAATAAAGGTCTGTTGAATAAATATATCAACATGAGACAAAAATAATATCATTAAGTGATTGGTTGTTACTTTAAATGTTCTCCTCTGAAAAGACATTATGATTAGGGTGTGTGATCATTTGGCTACATCCAACTTAATCTTGGAGATGATCATTGTTGTCATATATTTATATGCAATGAAAACATTATGGTTATTAGGTTGCTTTTGTCTTTTCCATATCAGAGAGACAAATTTCAACGTTGTCAGGATTTTTTTGTACACCACACCATGCACTTTGCAGTATGGAATATTCTTTTTCAACCCCTAAGAGCAAGGGGTAAGGAGGTGGACATAAGAAAGGCTAATTTGGTATGAATGGATTTTGGGACAATTATGCCTCTCTCCATGGCTTGGTTAACAGGACCTTCGACATTTTGCTCATGATCCATTTATCAGACTGTAATTTCTAGTATTCACTTTCTTCCTTCATGAAAATCCAAACTGTTTATCTTTAGTTGCTTACCTTAAAAATAAAAGTTGCTCAGGCTGGGCATGGTGGCACACTCCTTTTTTGGAGGAGCATTTTGGGAGGCAAGATGGGCAGATTGCTTGAGCCCAGGAGTTTGAGACCAGCCTGGGAAACATGGAGAAACCCCATCTCTACCAAAAAAAACAAAAAAAAATACAAAAGTTAGTCGGCCTGGTGGCATGCATCTGTGATTCCAGCTACTCAGGAGCCTGATGTGGAAGAAACACCTGAGCCTGGGAAGTCAAGGCTGCAGTGAATTGTGACCGCTCCACTGCACCCCCAGCCTGGGTGATGGAGTAAGACCCTATCACTAAATAAATAAATAAACTAAAAATTTTTTAAGTTGCTAATCAAATAGGATTGGACCACAAACCCATGAGTGAGCCCAGCTAGCATTAAGTAGACCCAACCAGCCTACCCATACATTCGTAAGCAAAAAATCAGTACATGTTTTATGTCATTGCTATTTTGTGGTTGCTTATTTCATAGCATTATTGTGGCAATGGATAGCTGAAACAGAATCCTAGTTCAGAAAGTCTCCAGTTAAAATATACCAGTAACAGGCAGTTGTGAGAGTTTGCCAGTCCTTTAGTATCCATTTATAGCAATCTTTGGAGAGATGTAGATTTGCCTTATCTTCCACTGATGGGAGACCAGGCACAGTAGGCAGTATAAAAAGAATTAGACCTGAATGTCCGGAAAGCAAAGTTTTAGCTGTGGCTCTACTACTAGGTAATAGGGACCTTGGACAAGTTAAAATAAGATAATATTAACATTACAGTTGTTCCCAAATCTGACTATAAAAGTACTGGAGAAGTTTTCCTGTGACATTATTTTTGACATAAATTCCCAGTAGTTCAGAAGTGGTACTAGAAAAAAACTTTTAAAAATTGGTTATCTGTAAGATTAGGGGTCTCAAATCCTCAGTTGTATTTGCAAGTTATTTTTATGGGTCATTCCAGATTATTTTTTTATCACTCTTTTCTTTGGTGAGCTATTGGTATGAACAAACTTACTTAGAAAATAAGTGGTGCATTAACACCAAAAAATGAATAAAGCCCCTCTCTAATGATGAATTAACCACTCCAATGTGAAAAGGTCTATGTATTTTCTAAGTAAAATGGTATTTACAATCTACAGTCTGGTTGTGGTAAGCAGAATTCTAAGATTTCAGGTCCCTGGTATATACACACACCTCTCATTCAATCAAACACTAACCTAGGTGCTAGTGTGAAAGCATTATATAGATGTAATTAAGCTCCCAAATCAGTTGACCTTAAAGTAGAAAGATTACAATCACAGAGTCTGGCCTAATCACATGAGCCCTAAAAAGGAAACAGGTTCTTCCTGATAAAAGAGATTCAAAGCATCAGAGGACTCCATGTCAGGGAGATTATCTAATGCTGGCTTTGAATATAGAGAGGGCCACAGGGCAAAGAATGCAGGTGGCCTCTAGGAGTGGAGAGCAGCCCCTAGATGACTGTCAGCAAGGAAATGTGGACCTCAGTACTACAACCATAAGAAATTAAATCTTGCCACAAGCACATGAGCTCCAGACAAGAAGACAGCCAAGACAACATCTTGATTTTAGCTTTCTGGGACCTTCAGCTAAGTGGTGGTCAGACTTCTGACCTATAGAAGTATGGGAAAATGGCTGTTTTTTCAAGCAGTAAACTTTGTGGAAATTTGTTGTACAACATTACAAACCTAACACACTAATATAAAGGATTCTGTATTTGAATTTTGGAATTTAGGAAAGCTGAGTTCCTGCATCCGTTACTATAATTGATTAGACAGCCTAAAACAAGACAGTGGCTTTCCTTAATGCCTTCCCTTAGCCTGAAGAATCCCATAACAAAGCAGCTTAATATTACACAATGTAATATATTCAGAATTTAAATACCTCCTTAAAACAAATGTAGAAATAAAATATTCACTTTATTTGCTTTTCTTTTCTTACATTGTGAAGAATCCCTCCAATATGTCATAAAAATGACTTGATTTTAATTAGGAGTCTAACAAAAAAAGTAACTATGATATTCCAGAAAAGAACTCAGTCATCAGTTCTGACAAATACTCTATTAATAAATGATGTTATTAATATTTTATGTATTTAATTTTAATGCTTCTGAAATAATTATTGATATTACAATTTATTCTTTAAGTCTATTATTCTATAAGTAAATCTAGGTTAATCTTCTGGCAGAAACCACGGCTCTGAACACAGTGGAAAAAAAGTAGAGAGAGAAATCTATTCAGTTTACCTTGTAAAATACCCTGAGCAATCTCTTTAAAGCACACATACAAAAATTCGAATTTAGAATTTAGCAATTTAGAATTTCAGTGATTTTCATTGAGAATTTCAGCAATTTTCATTCTTTTAATAATTGCTTCAGTGTTGATGTTATTAAAATAAAGTACCTGCATTTGCCATGATGAAGTATCAACACAAGTCATTTGTTTTACAAAAGGTATTGGCTGCCATCTCTTGGACTATGTGAGCATTGTGCTTCAAAAAGAATAAACAAATTAAACCCTCAGCCTTTGCAAAAATTTCTTCACAAAAGAAATGCAAAAAACGTGTAAATAGTTGAGCAGCAAACAAATATTAATTGCATGTATTTGATTATTTCACTTTGAAATATGACTTACGTACATGGTTAATTTTTCTTGGATGTGTTTTTAAAAGGTTTATTCAAACAGAAGGCAAATAAATGTATACATTATCCTAATTTTAGATTTTATGTTTTTATTTAAAATATTATTTGCACACTTTCACTTAACGATTTTTCCATCTTCTTCTATAGTTATGGCTACAACACTAGTCACTTCTCTCTTTAATATATGAGTTAAGATGCCAAGTCTGATTCCTTTCTTCTGAACCTAATTGACAGCACAAATCCTTCAGAGATAAATAATTATGGTTTCTCACTAGAATCAAGTTTATTATCATCTTACATACCATGTGGTTGAAACTAATAGGACAAAGAGAAAGCTTAATTATTGATATAATTATTGATATAAAACTCAACTATACTCATTTTAGAGAAGTTAGTGATAAAAACTCACATTTCAATCTTCTCTCCATTCATGATTCATTCTGTATGGCATCTATACATACTTTCTTAAATTTTATAAATTAATGATTTTCTAAAAGAAGAAAGTATTTGAGAATACTCAGTCCCTAAATTATACTTAATTTTACCTAGAAGATACCTAACGTGAAAGACTGTAAAAGTTAAAACCAAAAAATATTAAAAACAAAGGCAGTGTTTCTGTCATATAAAAGGAAATTGTATCACAACCTACAAATAAGCAAATGTAAATTAATCACTGTGATTAAATGCAAACATTATACTCCCATCAGAGCTCACTGTGTATGTAAGAAGTAGAAACCTCCTTTGGCAATTAGTAGATTGCAATAATAGTGTGCAGTTTTGTAACAGAACATTTTGTTACTTTTTAAACCTTTGGGTTTCTATTTTTAGTATATTCTATTAAACAATTTGAGATGGTAAAAAGAAAACCATTTAACTGCTTCTGAGGTTATGAAAACTCCTTGGGTATCTGAAATGATCTAACTTTAAAATAATTATTATTACTTTGTTAAGTATTGAGTGCTCATGTAATTCACAATTATTTGCCTTCTCACCAGGCAGATCATCTAGGATGAAATTACAGAAAAATTAAGGAATGGTGTATCAGATATACAAGTAGTTTTGAATTCAAATTTGATTATTTAAGTAGTAAACTTCACATTGCTTAATTTCTTAATTATCCAGGAAAAAATTTCAAGTGAAATACCAAATATGTGGAAAGTAGAAAATACGTGAATACAAAGAGAATCCTAACTCTTGTCACCAAGAGAAGAACGGGGTTGATGTGCTGCTTTAGAGCTGTAAACTTGTTGTGACACCTGGTGGATATTGTTGAAAAGGCACGTAATACAGCAAAAGAAACTACTGACAGAGCAAACAGACAGCCTACAGAATGGGAGAAAATATTTGCAAACTAAGCATCTTACAAATCTATAAGTAACTTATAAATAACTTAAAACAAATTTAGAAGAGAAAAATATCCCCTAAAAGAGTGGGCAAAGGACATGAAAAGACACTTCTCAAAAGAAGACATACATGCAGCCAACAAGCATATGAAGAAAAGCTCAACATCACTGGTCATTAGAGAAATACAAATCAAAACCACAATGAAATATCATCTCACACCAGTCAGATGGCTATTATTCAAAAGTCAAAAAATAACAGATGCTGGCAAAGTTGTGGAGAAAAGGGAACACTTACACACTGTTGGAGGAAGTGTGAATTAATTCAAACATTGTGGAAAACAGTATGGCAATTCCTTAAAAGCTAAAAGGAGAACTACCATTCCACCTAGCAATCCCGTTACTGGGTATATACCAGAGGAATATAAATCATTCTATCATAAAGACACATGCTCATTAATGTTCACTACAGCACCATTCACAATAGCAAAGACGTGCAATCAACCTAAATGCCCATCAATAACAGATTGGATAAAGAAAATATGATACATATACACCTTGGAATACTATGCAGCCATAAAAAAGAATGAGATAATGTCTTTTGGGAAAAATAGATGGAGCTGGAGGCTATTATCCTTGGCAAACTAACGCAGAAACAGAAAACCAAATGCTGCATGTTCTCACTTATAAGTGGAAGCTAAACAATAAGGACTTATGAACACAAAAAAAGGAAACAACAGACACTGGAGTCTACTTGATGGGACAGGGTGGGAGAAGTGGGAGAAGCAGAAAAGATAACTACTGGGGACTGGCTTAATACCTGAGTGATGAAGTAATATGCACAACAAACCCTTGTGACACGTTTACCTATGTAACCAACCTTCACTTGTACCCTAAAACCTAAAATAAAAGTTAAAAAAAAAAAAAAGAGAAAAGGCATGTGATAGATAGCCATGTGCAGTTAAACTCAGCAGCCAAGAGCCCCCTTGGGCTATTGAGTACTTGAGGTGCAGCCAGCCAAAAATGAAGATGTGGTGTTCAAAGACCTTGTATTTAAAAAAAATACATAATATCTAATAATGTTTTATATTGGTTACATGTTGAGATGATAATATTCTGGCTATATTTATTAAATAAAATATATTAAAACTGATTTCACCTGTTGCTCTCTTTTTTTCCTATTTGGCTACTAAAATTTTTAAAGTTATATATATGGTTCACATTTGTGGTTTATATTTCTATTGGATAGTGCTGTGATAGAATCTAAGGCTTAAATATTATTAAGGTAAAAAAATTTCTCAGTGTCTTTGTGAGAATAGGAAAAAAATGTATGTAATGTATGATTAACATATGGTAGACAAAATTTTAACATGGCTTCCACTGGTCCACATCCTTTCATACCTCCCCACTGGGGTAGGCGGTTTCTGTGAATAGAATGGAATATCATTCCCTTCAATGAGGGTATATTGTATGGCAAAGGTAAAGGGATTTTTGCAGATGTAATTAAGGCTTCTAATTAGCTGACTTTGAGTTAATCAAAAGGGAGATTATGCTGGATGGGGCCTGGCCTAATCAGATGAATTCTTAAAAGACACTCAAAGCAGCAGCAGACACTCACCTATTGGCCTATAAGAAGCAAACTGCCATGTTGTAGGGAGAGCTACATGGCAAGGAATGTCAGACAGCCTCCAGGATTTGAGGAATCTGTCCTTCAGCTATAAGAAATCAAATTCTGCCAACAACCAGTGAGCTTGGAAGAGGAGGCAGGCCTCAGATGAGGCTGCAGCTCTGTCTGACAGGTTCACTGCAGCCTTGTAAGACCCGGAGCAGGGGCCCAGCTAAGCTGTGCCTGGATTCCTTACCCACAGAAACTGAGAGATAATAAGTGCATGACATTTTAAACTGCTAAGTTTGTGGTAATGTTTTGCAACAGTAGAAAACTTAAGATTTGAACTTTTTGTAACTTTATTTTTTGTGTTAGAATATCATTGGTTTTTCTTTTTTTATCTAAGACATATTCATCATAAGAAATCAAAATCAGCAATGAAAACCATAACTTTATTATAGTATATAGTTTACTATGGCATGCATTTTATCATAGCATACATAATGGAAACAGAAATAAAAACAAGGAAATCATATCAAATTTAATATAAACTTCTCAATTGAGCTGTGCTATGTAAATTATAATAGCTTCAACCCAGAGCTCTTTTGAATTTAAAGCAGTGATGCATCTTCTTATTTCTTCTTATTTAGTGCTATTTTGGCACTTAAAGTCAAGAGGCTTCTAATAGTGAAGAGACAAATGGGTACCAGTAAAAGAAAACCAGGACAAGTGAAGAGATAAAGCCAATCCCTGTGAGCTCATATACCTACTTTGGGACCTCTAAACAGATCTTCGAATGATCTAAAAATTAATCTAGTATCAGAGACTTCACTCTGCTCCCTTGAATTCCCAAAATTCATACACAGTCTTGACCCAATTTATCAAGTTGAAGATTAGTTCAAAGAGTAGTGATGTATAAAACGTCATGCCCTGTAGCTTTGCCAATGACTCTGGAGATGATGGCTGCAACTCTAGCTCCTTCAGTCAACTTCCTGTTCATCAGATTCACCATAATCTTCCTAGGCTCCTGAGCCTTTGCACTTACAGTTTGCTTTTCCTGGAATACACTTTTCATTGCTTGCACACCTGGAAAAGGCTACTTCTATTATGAACTTTTCTCACTTCCTTCTGTTGTCTCCTTGTATAGCTTTTGCTTTTTCCCTCCAATTAAGTGTTTCTTCTATTCATTGACACTGACTAGGAGAATAAATGTGGCAACATGGCTTGGTATTCTTGTGATTACCTATACTGACTTCATCAGAGTCAGTGAGAGTGCCATAGGTTTGTAGTAACCAAAAAATTCTCAAATGTGCAGGCTTAAATATATGTATCCATACAAAAAGAAACAAAATCAAAAACTGCTCCTCTCTTTGCTGCTCCTGCTCCTGCTCCCCCTGCTGCTGCTCATCCTCCTCCTCCTCCTTCTTCTTTTGAGACAGTCTCACTCCTTCACCCAGGCTGGAGTACAGTGACATGATCTCAACTCACTGCAACCTCTGCCTCCCAAGTTCAAGTGATTCTCCTGCCTCAGTATCCTGAGTAGCTGGGATTACAGGCACATGCCACAACACCCGGCTAATTTTTGTATTTTTGGTAGAGACACGTTTTCGCCATGTTGGCCAGGCTGGCCTCAAACTCCTCACCCCAGATGACCCACCTGCCTCGGCCTCCCAAAATGCTGGTGGTATCACAGGCATGAGCCACCTCACCCAGCTATGTTTCTTCTCTTGACCAGGGATTGCAAAGATGCACACCTAGGCTTTCCTCATTTGCATGTTGTAATTATAGGGTGTTACACATCTCATTTTTGTTATACCTACCTGTTTCTGCTGATATTAGATCAATTGATCTATTTTCTCATATCCTTGCATTTTGGCTTCTTATTTTTGGAAGAGGCCTTTTTTCCCTTAAATTAGTTTTTACTATGTCAACACATTTCCAAAATACTATAAGACCTACTTTTATATTCAATTAATATCTTGTTACCCTAAGGCAGAGTTAGTGGTTCTTGGCACTATAGTTTCAGAACACTTTGCAGAGTTCTGTTACAGAATTTAACATGTTGTATAGTAACTACTTCACGTCTAGATCTACTATTAAATTAAGAATAGGGGCCACACCTTATTCAACATTGCATCCCTAACCTCTAGCAGGCAATAAAATAAAACAAAATAGAATATACTAACAACTTGAATTAAAACCTCAGGGAGCTTCATCAAAACATTTAAAACAAACCTGCATTATTTCCAGTAGTAAACTTCCTTCCCTCTGCAATAAGCTGATTATTTCGTTGGCTGAACTAGATCTACAATGAGGTGGTGTGACAAATGGGGAATTGGGGAAGGGGAGGGAGGCCTGGGTGTGAGGTTACAATGTTTTGTGTAGTCTTCCCCCTGCCCTCCACACCCCTATGCCTAATCAACTAACCACTGTCATTGTCTAAGGTTTCAGGGTCAGAACCTCTTAAACAAGATATTTAAGAAGTTAAGAAGTTGCCAAAAACATGACTTTCTTGGAGGTGAATTTGATGTTTTAGATTATATTTGATGTTTTAGATTATAGAAATTGAAAGTGAGAGTAGGTAAAAAGAATATAGTTCTTAAGGGAAAGAAAAAACTAAGACTATGCTCCTATTTTCCACAGTGAAGGTCATAAGTGTCCTTGAGGTATTTTGGTTAGCTTCACTTCTCATTAACTGGTGATATTTATTTTGATAATTACAGTGTAGAAAGGTTTTTTTAAAGAGAACATTTTCTGACTCCTATATTTATCTGAGTTATTATCTTTCTATGAGCTTAGCTATTGTTTGAGCCCATCTCAGCCAAGTTTATTGGCAATTCCAGTCTATTTGCCAACAACTTAAGAAGCATTCATTTTAAACTAAAGTACACCCCAATCCTTAGATGAAATCCTGCCTCAGGTTCATAACGCCAAATCAATAGAGTCATTCAAATCCAAGGTTAACTCTTATCTTGGAACCAAGCTCATTCCTATTGATTAAACTTTTATTTTTGTCTTATTATGAAGAACAAAAGGACCTTGGCAGTGGCCGCAGAAAGAAAGGTGCAATAAACAATCCATTTATGTCCCTTTGTAACATCAATTAATTCATATAATTTTGCTTTCAATTTTATTCCAAATATAATAGCATGTCTCCTTGTCTATAAGAATTATTTTTTCCCGATTGATGGAAAGTTTTTCAAATACCAACTATTCAGTGTTTTTAAAAAAAATGCTGGGGGAATAAGAGGAATGAGAAAAAAACAGACAGGTAGCACATGAAACAGTTACAGCAGATTTCTATAAAATTAGAGAAAAAAAGTTTGTGAATGTTTAAGAATTAATCTGTTTTTCTGTATGGAGAGTCCTTAAATGGCTAAAAGCAGATCAGACATTCAATCTGGCAATCCCACTATTGGGTATCTACCCAAAGGAAAAGTCATTATATGAAAAACACACTTGCACACATATGTTTATAGCAGCACAATTCACAATTGCAAAGATGTGGAACCAACCTAAATGCCTATCCACTAATGAGTGGATAAAGAAAATGTGGTATATATGCACGATGAAATACTACTCAGCCATTAAAAGGAACGAAATAATGTCTTTTGCAACAACTTAGATGGAGCTGTAGGCCATTATTCTAAGTGAAGTAACACAGGACTAGAAACAAAAACCACATGCCCTCACTTATAAGTGGGATCTAAGCTATGAGTAAATAAAGGCATACAGAGTGACACAATGGACTTCAGAGACTCAAAAGTATGAGGGTGGGAAGGGGGCTAGGGATAAAAAGCCACACTTTAGGTATAATGTGCACTACTCTGGTGATGGGTACACTAAAATCTCAGAATTCACCACCATATAGTTCACCCATGTAACAAAAAGCCGTTTTGTAACCCAAAAGCTATTGAAAAAAAAAAAAAAAAAGCTGTATACCTTAAGTAAATACAATTTTGTTTTTTAAAAAATCTGTTTTTAAAAGAATTTTAGTTTACAAAACTTGGCACTAGCAAATGCTTGATGTTTTTATTCTTCCTATTTTTTCCTTGTGGACATTTTGATATCCTTTTTATTTTGTCTATGGTGACAAAAGCAAATATACAGGTAACCATAATAATAAAAGATTTATAAGAGCAAAACCAAAGTTTTTCAGAGAAGAAGAAATTCTGACTCAAGACTGCATTATCAACTCTTGCCTGAATTTCCAGCCTTCTGGTCTGCCCTACACATTTTCAGACTCATCAGCCCCCAAAAACACATGAAGCAATCCAAAACTAAAGAAACTAATTAATTAATTTTATTTCCCTGGAGAACTCTCATGGATAAAATAGGTATGAATGGTATTTTCAACTATAAACAGGTATGCAAGAAATATCAAATTTCTTTTATTTTACTTAAATCAAATTAATTCCAACTCCAAGTGCCCATCACACAGGCCAGCAGGAAATTCAACCTAGGTCCTAAGAGGTCACAAGCATCCTTTCATCTTGCATTATCATGTTCTCCTTTGATATCTCATTTTCCAAGGTCACTTAGTCCCTGCTATAATTTCAATAGTTGTACCCTCCAAAATTCATGTTGAAATTGAATCCGCAAAGTGGCAGTGTTGACAGGTGAGTCCTTTAAGAGGTGAATGTGTCATGAGGGCTCTGCCTTCATAAATACATTAATATATTCATGAATCAATGGGTTAAAAGGTAAATGGATTAATAGGTTATCATGGGATTGGAACTAGTGGCCTTATAAGAAAAGGAAAAAAGACCTGAGCTACCATGTTAGCACATTCAACACCCTCACCCTGTGTCACTTTGAGACTCTGCAGAGAGCCCCCACCAGTAAGAAAGCCCTCACTAGATGCAGCCCCTCAACCTTGGACTTTTCAGCCTCCACAACCATAAGAAATAAATTCCTTTTCTTTACAAATTATCCAGTTTCAAGTATTTTGTTTAAGCAACATAAAACAGACTAATACAGTCAGTCCCTAAAGGAAGACAGCTCCGCTTATCCCATGTCAAACTTCAGTGCAGGAATATTTGTCAAAGCAGGGAGTCCCGTTGCCCTGGGCCCAGGAGAAACACAAAGTTAAACCACTCAACTGTCTTGCCAGTTCCTGCGGGTACTGTCAGAGAATATAGCGTGGACCACCACTATTCTTGGTAGTCATAAAGCTCTAGTCTCAGTTTTGGGGAATTTATCTTCCCTCACTCATTTCCATCAAAGGAATTCAGCTTTCTCCTCTATCCTGAATATTTTTCAGAAGCTCTCTCCATTAAACAAAATCCAAGAAGGCAAGCTATTAGCAAGCAACATCTCCTTTCTATCAAGTAATAAAAATTTGTCTTGAGAAAGAAGACAAAATTTTCTACCAGTAATGAAGGGGAGTATAAACATCAGAGGAACAAAATTCAATGTATCAAAAAATGATCATATTCAGTGGTATGTTAACCAACGAGTTCTGTGGGAAAGAGGAGGGAAAAATAACTCTAATTTGTAGGATTTGCCTGTTTCCATGTTGTAAATGTTCCCATTGCAGTTGATTTCAAGCTAACCATTTGACATCACTGAGCACAGAGTTGGAAAGAGATGTGCAGTAGCACATAATTATGTAATATTTCTACTACACAGATACAATAGACATAACCTCAAGAGCATGGATAATGCTGATATGCATTACCTTTGTTAACAATACAAATTATTTTCTTGTACATTTGAATAATTTAGTTTTTTAATAATGGCTTTTTCATGGCTGGGGCACACAATTTCTGAAAATTTATCAATCCACTTTTCTGAACCAATACTAGCTACAAAAAATGTCAAAAGTCAAATGGTAAGCTGCAGTACAACACTGATCTTAACCACACAATGAAAGACCACAAGCATGACTTTGATAAGAACACTTGCTATGCTCTGAATGTCTGTATTCCTCCAAAATACAGACATTTAAACCCCAAGCTGATGGTATTTAGAGGTTGGGCCTTTTGGGCAGTAATTAAGTCATGAGGTCTCTGCCATCATGAATGGGATTAATGCCCTTATAAAAGAGACTTCACAGAGTTGTCTGGCCCTTCCATCTCTTTTGCAATGTAAGGACACAGCATTGTGTCTTCTGCCATGTGAGGACACAACAGCAAGGCACCATCTTGGAAGCAAAGAGCAAATTCTTACCAGAGGCTGGTGCCTTGACCTTGGACTTCCCAGCCTCCAGAACTGTGAGAAATAAATTTATGTTATAGTCTATTATTTATAAATTACCTGTCTATGGTGTTTTGTTACAGCAGCAGCAATAGACTAAGACTACCTATGTAATGAAAATTGGCTCTGCCTCTGCAAACAAGGGAAGTAGACCTAAAGTTTTTTTTTTACCTCTTCAGGACAGACAGACAAACCTGGCCTGCTCAAATGAGAACAGTCACCCAGGCTATGAGATCAACTCGTTGCTTACCATTTATAACAGCTGCACTTAAACTTGTTCTCATGACCATTTTTTCTGAACTCTTAAAAATATTGGGAAACCAAAGAGCTTCTGTTTATGAGAGTTAATCTCTCAATCCTTGCCATATTAGAAATTAATTCTGAAAAGTTTCATTAGTATCCATTTTAAAGTAACAATAGTAAACCTATTAAATAGGTTGACATGTTTAGTACACTTCTATTTACATAATAGCATATCTTATGAAAAATAACTATATTTTCCAGAAAAGTAAAGTAATAAGAAAGGTAACATTGTTTCACAACTTTTCAAATCTCTTTAATGTCTCTCTTAATAGAAAACAGCTGGAAAATGGATTAAGATAGTCTAATAGTCCATGAGGATCTGAATATTGTCCACAACCACTCAAGTGAAATTAGAAGTGGATCTTCCCCTATTCAAGCCTTCAGATAAGATCACAGCCCTGGCAACCCCTTGATTGCAGCCAGAAGTCACAGTAAGCCAAGACCAGATTTCTTTTTTCTTTTTTTTTTCTTTTGAGATGCAGTCTTTCTCTGTCACCCAAGCTGGAGTGCAGTGGCGCAATCAGCTCACTGCAAGCTCCACCTCCCGGATTCACACCATTCTCCTGCCTCAGACTCACGAGTAGCTGGGAACTCACGAGTAGCTGGGACTACAGGTATGCGCCACCACGCCCAGCTAATATATGTGTGTGTGTGTGTGTGTGTGTGTGTGTGTGTGTGTGTGTGTGTGTGTGTGTTTAGTAGAGACGAGGTTTCATCATGTTAGCCAGGATTGTCTCGATCTCCTGACCTCGTGATCCGCCTGCCTCCGCCTCCCAAAGTGCTGGGATTACAGGCATGAGCCACCGCACCCAGCCAGACCAGATTTCTAACAGACAAAAAGTATGAGATGATAGATGTTTGTTGTTTTAAACCAATGAGTTTCCGGGAATTCATTACATTGCCGTTGAGAACTAATACAAAAGGAATAGTTGCTCAACACTCATTTATTTATTCAATGAATGTATGGATTGAATGTGTGTGTACCAGTTACTATAAGAGGAGAGGAGAAGCAGATGTGACTCTGACATGGGCCCTCGACCCCTGAGGAACCAGTCTGATGAGGGAGATAAATAGGAAAATAGATGGCATACAATACCTATAATGCAAATATAGGAACAAATTATGTGAGACTATAAAAAGCAAAATAACTAACTCTATTTGAGAAGGCTTCACTACCATTTGGAATAGCTCATAAAGGTTGAGCACATTTAAGACTCTGGCAAGTGGCACTGATTCAATAGGAGCTGCTACTTCAGGAATCAAACCAAGGAGTCTACATGTAATCATTTCTGAACCACCTACATGCAGTTATTAAATAAAGCCATGAGAGGAAATAAGATTTCTTCAGGAAAAAAAACATATGGATAAAACCCAAAACTTAAGACTCAGGCAGGTAAAATATGAGAAGACAATACTTGATTGATTTGATAATAAATATGATGTCATGCAGTGTTTGCCAGAGACGACTTTGAGGGGAAAAAAAAAAGGCAATTGAAAAATCTTGCTGAAGGAGATCATTTTAAGAATTGTTTAAATTATGTATAGAAAATGTTTGGCCATACAAATAAGAAAGAAAATTACTCCCCACTCCCTTTGGTAAAAACGATGAATCACAGTTCCTACATAGTAAAAATGATGTTTTTAATATTAAGAAATTTAACATCTGAAATAAGCAAAATTGACTGTTATGTCTTACTAATATCTCAAGTTAATATCGTATGCAAAAACTGGAGTTTTTTTTAATAAATTAACTTTATGGACAGAAAAATACATACTTTTGTAAGTTAATTTAAAACTACAAAACAAAAATTTTTGCAGTTATAAGTTAATCACTTTTTTAAAAAAACAATTTCCCTAAGGTATATCGAGCAGAGTATCAAGAAGAAAGTTGATAAATACTGGTCAAACTGAAAACCAAACACTAGTAAAGTCTGTGCTACCTAATGATTTAAAAACCTGGACTTTGAAGTAGGAAGAGGGTCCTGGCTCTTCTACTTAAAAAGTGAGTCTAGACAATTAATGTAAGCCTCAGTTTTCTAACAAAAACAGAGATTATCATAACTACACCATCAAAACCAGGTTTTCGGAACTCATATTAGGTAAGACGTGTGAATACACCTTGAAACATTTAACTCATTATATGATTCTTGTAGTTATCCAGGAAAAGATATCACAAATAGACATTAAAACTATTTTTCATATTACAGCAATTTAAAAACTTCCTTCTATTTAACCGACAAAAAGTGTATCTTGATTTTTAGCCTTGACATATGGCAGTAAAACACGAATTACAAATTGGATTTGCACATAAATGTCAGAAAAACTTCCCTGATTTTTCATCGGAAATGTATTCCATTTGGAGGATCTGTTACATTTCCATAGGAAGTTAATAACTTGATCAAAGCCATGAAATAAAGTTTGCTGCATTTATTTAGTCTCCTTTTACACAATGGCTTTTCCAAATCTGTGTGTGCTACTTTTGCCCCACAATGTGAAAAGGAGACCATTAACTGCAGGATACCATTTGCTATGTAGATTTTCGGGTCTTGTTTGCACTTGATATTTGAATTAATATATCCCAGTTCTCCCTCCAATTTACTTGTACGTTTATTGTAGCTGGTTAAAAGAAAAAAAAAACTGCAGGTAAGTCAGGTAATAAACTGTGAGTCAGCAGGCCATTTATCTTCTGTAATAAATAGGAGTCAGAAAGTCGCACAGAAAATTGGGCTATATTATTCAATAAGGCATTCGGTCATGAATCAACGTGTTACTTCCTCCACACCATTCTGCAGGCCTCAATGAAGTAACAAAAATGTTTTTCCTCTAATAAAAGTAGTATATTCCTTTTTTTAAAAGTCCTTTTCTCACAAGAACACATAGAAAAGGATATATTTAAATATATCAAAAACACCAATTAGGATGATTTTCTCTAGCAGTACTCAATAGGAGATGAAAGGAAAGGAGAGAAAAGGTACCGTGGAAAGATAGATCAAAAGGAGGGAAAGATGATTTTACATGGGCTCAGAATGCATCCCAGTAAGTTCATAAGTTACTACAATCCCTACCCCCTTACTTTTAGTCAATGACCACTTCAAAAAATAAAAACAGTCAACTGTTGACAGAAACTCACCTCTGCTTATATCTACCTACAAATATCTATATTTTTGTCAATTCATACTCTATTTCCTCTTATCTCACAGAGACTGGTACTTTCTCCACTTTCCAAAGGAGAACACCTCTCTCTATGTTCTCTATCTTTTCTTTCACCTCCCTGATTGTGCTTTGTCAATAATTCAGTTACAATTTCTGCATCTAGGATGCCTTCAGCCTCTCAATCTATAAACACATTCAAGCTTCCCCACCATCTTAAATGTATCTTTTCCTACTTTTTGTCATTCCCACAATCTACTTTGTTTAACTGCCAATATCCTTAAGTCATTTATATTTACTGTTCCCACATTCTATTTGATTTTTCTAGCCATTATAATACGGCTTCCATCACCACCAACTCCAATCAAGTTGATCTCATTTAAGCCACCAGTGTCCTTCTAACCACACCCAAAGGGCTTCTTCAGTTGTATCAAGATCATTTTCCTGCAGCATTCGACACCATTTCTCTTCTGAAAACTCTTTCTTCTTCGTTTTCTCAACACAACTCTCTTTCCTTATCTCCCTTCTACTCCTTGTCTTTTCTTCTTCAGTGTCTTCGTGTTAATTATTTATTACTGTGTAACAAATTATCCTAAGACTTAGTGGCTTGACACAAAAAGAATCAAATACCTAGGAATACAGCTAACCAGAGAGGTAAAGGGTCTGTACAATAAAAATTATAAAACACTGCTCAAAGAAATCAGATGTGATACAAATATATGAGAAAACATTCCACACTCATGGATAGGAAGAATCACTATCATCAAAATGTCCATACTGCACAAGCCAATATATAGATGCAATGCTATTCCTATTAAACTACCAATGACATTCGTCATGGAACTAGAAAAAAACTATTTTAAAATTCATATGAATTCAAAAAAGGGCCAAAATAGCCAAGGCAATCCTAAGCAAAAAGAACAAAGCTGGAAGCATCATGTTATCCAATTTCAAACCATACTACAAGGCTACAGTAACCAAAACAGCATGGTACTTGTACAAAAACAGACACACAGACCAATGGAATAGAATGGAGAGCCCAGAAATAAGCATGCATGCCTACAACCATCTGATCTTCAACAAAGCTGACAAAAACAAGCAATGGGGAAAGGATTTCCTATTCAATAAATGGTGCTGGGATAGCTGGCTAGCTATATGCAGAAGATTAAAACTGGACCACCTCCTTACACCATATATAAAAATTAACTCATGATGGATTAAAGACTTAAATGTAAAACCCAAAACTATAAAAACCCAAGGAGACAACAGCATTAGTCTGTTCTCATGCTGCTAATAAAGACAGTTTATAATGGAAGTTTATAAAGGAAAGAGGTTTAATTGACCCACAGTTCCACATGGCTGGGGAGGACTCACAATCATGGTAGAAGATGAATGAAGAGCAAAGTCACATTTTATATGGCAGCAGGCAAGACAGCTTGTGCAGGGGAACTCCCCTCTGTAAAACCATCACGTGAGACTTATTCACTACCATGAGAACAGTATGGGCTAAACCATCCCCATGATTCAATTATCTCCATTTGGCCCCGCCCTTGACATGTGGCTATTATTATAATTCAAGGTGAGATTTGGGTGGGGACACAGCCAAACCATATCAACAACCTAGGCAATACTGCTTTGGACATAGGACCTGCAAAGATTTCATGACAAAGACATCAAAAGCAATTGCAACAAAAGCAAAAATTGACAAATGGGATCCAATTAAACTTAAGAGCTTCTTCACAGCAAAATAAACTATACACAGAGTAAACAGAGAACCTACAGAATGGGTGAAAATATTTATAAACTATGCATTTGACATAAGTCTAATATTCAGCATCTATAAGGAACTTAAACAAATTTACAAGCAAAAACAACCACATTAAAAAATGGACAAAGGACATGAGCAGACACTTTTGAAAATAAGACATACATGTGGCAAACAAGCACACGAACAAAGCTCAACATCACTGATCATTAGGGAAGTGCAAATCAAACCCACAATGAGGTACCATCTCACACCAGTCAGAAGGGCTTTTATTAAAAAGTCAGAAAAAAATGCTGGTGAGGTTGCAGAGAAAAGGAAATATGTATACACTGTTGGTGGGAGTGTAAATTAGTTCCATTGTGGAAAGCAGTGTGATGACTCCTCAAAGAGCTAAAAGCAGAACTATCATTCAACCCAGCAATCCCATTACTAGGTATATACCCAAAGGAATATAAATTGTTCCACCACAAAGACACACACACGTGAATGTTCACTGAAGCACTGTTCACACTAGCAAAGACGAGGAATCAACCTAAAAGCCCATCAGCAGCAGACAGTATAAAGAACTTGTGGTACATACACACCATAGAATACTATGCAGACATAAAAAAGAACAAGATCATGTCCTTTACAGGAACATGGATGGAGCTGGAGGCCATTATGTTTAGCAAACTAATGTAGGAACAGTAAACCAGATACCACATGTTTTCACTTGTAAGTGGGAGCTAAATAATGAGAACCAATAGAAATAGAGGGTAACAACAGACACTGGGCCTACTTGAGATTGGAGGGTAGCAGGAGGAAGATAATCCGGAAAAGTAACTATCAGATACTATGCTTAGTACCTGGATGACAAAAAATCTATACATCAAACCCTCATGACACGAGTTTACCTGTATAACAAACCTACCCATGTACCCCTAAACCTAAATAAAAGTTAAAATAATTTAACAGGGCTAGGTGCCATGGCTCATGCCTGCAATCTCAGCACTTTGGGAAGCCGAGGTGGGTGGATTACCTGAGGTCAAAAGTTCAAGAACAGCTTGGCCAACATGGCGAAACCCCGTCTCTACTAAAAATATAAAAATTAGCTGGGCTTGGTGGCTCAAGCCTTTAATCCCAGCTACTCTGGAGGCTGAGGCAAGAGAACCACTTGAACACGGGAGGTAGAGGTTGCAGTGAATGGAGATTGCACCACTGCACTCCAGCCTGGGCAACAAGCACAAAACTCCATCTCAAAAAATAATAGTAATAACAATTAAATAGACAATAACTTAGTAGCTTGAAACAGCAAACATTAATTATCTCAAAGTTTCTGTTGGTCAGGAATTTAGAAATGTCTTGGGGGAAAGGGAAAACACCCTTCTGGCTTAGAGTCTGTCTTGAGGTTACAGTCAGATAATGTCTGGGGCCATAATAATCTAAAGCCTTCAGTGGGGCTAGAGGATTCATTTCCACAATGGTTCACCCATGTGGCTGTTGGTAAAGGTCTTAGTCTGTCACTAGCTTTTTACAGATGTCTCAGTTCCTCACTGGCTCTTAGCAAGAAGCCCTGGCTCCTCACCACATGGATCTCTTCACAGGCTGCTTGAGTATTTTCACAACATGACAAATAGATTTCACCAGATTGAACAATGAGGGAGAGGGAGACAGAGAGAGCAAGAGAGAGACAGAGAAAGCAAGCAAGCGAGTGAGAGACAGAGAAAGCTACAGTACTTTTTATGCCATAGAAATTATACACTGTTACTTCTGCTTTAATTGTATTTATTGGGAGTAAGCCATTAAATCCAGCCCAACACTAAAAAGGAGAAGAATTAAGCTCCACCTCTTAAGAGTATCAATTAATTTATGAACGTATTTTATACTACCACAAACTTGTACATTTTATTTCCTGAATGTTGCTGTTACTTAAGGGTCTTACCTCTGTCCTCTTATCATCTTATTCACCTTTCCTGGGTGTTCTCAACTATTCCCATTGTTTCAATTGTCATCTATATTATAGATGAATCTAAAATCAGTTTCTAGCCTCGATCCCTTTCCCAAACCCGTATTTGTATTTTCAACTGCTTATCCTACATCTTCACCTAGAAAGCCAGTACAACCTGTCCAAAACTAAACTTCTGTTTTTCTTCTCCTTTGCTCCAATTTGGCTCTTTATATCTTCAACCCAATTACCCATGTTAGAAAACATGAATCATCTTCAATTCCTACTTCTCCTTCTGACCTCTCATATCCCTTGATATGGATTTATCCCTACTGTTTATGTCTTCTAAATAACTCTCAATTTATTTTCTTCTCATCATCATTACCATCTTCGTACACGCTGTCATCATTCCTCTCCAACTCTACTGCAGTAGCCTAATAATTGATTTTCCTGTCTCGTCTCTCCCCATTCTAATTTATTTTGTCAGATTTCTCTTAGCTAAAATATAGATCTGAGATCATATATCTCTATAAAAACCTTGAATAGCCCACCAATAACCAGTTTAAAGAGTCCAAGCTCTTTAAAATGATATATAAGGCCCTTTAAAATCTGATCCTAATATGTTTTAGCTTCATCTCGTCAAATGTCTCAACAAATTTTCACCAAATCATTGTCATTCCCTGAAAATGCCATGTACTTTCACACATTCACATATTTGCACATGCTATTTCCTCTGCCTGCAATACCCACTACTCTCTGCTCTGCTAGGGAAACTCCTATTTCCAGAGTTCAAACAGCACCTCTTTCACGAAGCTCTCTCTGACTTCCCTAGGTGGGAAGTCATTTCATCCACTATGGTTCCACATTATCTTGCATATACTGATGGCATATCGTTGTTAACCTATACTTCGTGAATGATTTTAGGACTGATTCAGTTTCAAACATTTTGTCCTTTTGTCTTTGTATGAACATGAATAAATATTTCAGACTGTTTTCCACTATTTAATTCAGAAAATATAATTGCTAGTGACAACTGCTGGCCCCCTCTAGGACTTACAGAATAATCTGTTGCCGGAGAAGACCTGTCTCACAGAATTTTTGAAATCTATTCTCATTTTGTGTTGTTAATCTGCATCACTGAAGAAGACAAAGTGCTATTTCAAGTCCACAGCACACGTAAATATATTAGGAACGTTTTCCTTTCCACATTGCGCACTTCGTATTCCCCACTATTACAAACCCACATTCCATGATAAGCAGCTGAGGTATCATCAGGTGAACTCAAAGAAAAGGTGCCTACAAACGTATGCATACACCTAGTTAAAGACATTTATCCTTATAAGCGCCATCTATTAATTTTGTTCCCTTATTGTATAATCTTAGACTTAGGGACAAATAGCACATCACTATTATTATTGGAAAAATCCCCAGAAGTATCAGAGTGATCATAACCTCTTGGCACAGAAGCTTTTGTTAAATTCATATTCAAAATATAAGATAAATACCAAAACTATATATACTCTTATAGCACAAATGGGGCAAGAACTCTCAGTCAGCTCTAGTTCTCAGCCATCTTCTTTATTTTTTCTTTTCCGAGACCGAGTCTCTCTCCTTGCGCAGGCTGGAGTGCAGTGGTGCAATCTCTGATCACTGCAACCTCCCGCTCCTAGCTAGCTCAAGCTATTCTCGTGCCTCAGTCTTCCAAGTAGCTGGGATTACAGGCATGTGCTGCCAGGCCTGGCTAATTTTTGTGGTTTTAGTAGAGACGGGGTATCGCCATGTTGCCCAAACTAGTCTCGAACTCCTGGCCTCAAGTGATTCACATTCGGCCCCGCAAAGTGCTGAGATTACAGGTGCGAGCCATTGCGCCCAGCAGCCATCACTCATTTTTAAAAGCACATTTATTGAGCTCTAAGAAACAGGTTGCATTAGGCACCTGATGAGGGCCAAGGTTCCTGCTCCCATGAAGCTTATATTCTGGGACAAGAGACACCCAAGTAAGAAATGAAGACGTAAAAACACAAAGTAATTACAAATTAAGATAAATCTACAATTAAAGGAGTGAAATATGTGATGGCATAGATATTAACTAGGGTCAGAGGGTAGAAGTTGTTTAGATGTAGTGGTCAGGGATAACTGTTTAGAAGAATTGCCACTTGAGCTGGTATCTGTAGGATGAAAATGAGCCAGCCACGTGGAGACCTGTAGGAAGAATATACCCAAAAAAGGAACAACAGCAACAATACCTTAAATACAATGTCATAATTACAAAAAAGACCCTTCAAAAACACCAGTTATCAGCAGATGACAGTATCCACATATGTAAGAAAAGAAATATAGGTCAATAGAATTTGAAATATACACTTGTTTCAGATAGCCATGTCTTAAATTGGATGTCCAGTATGATTCATCCTAATTTGGAATAAGTAAGTAGCCGTATTTTTTAAGCCAACTCAAAGCAAAATTACCAGGCCCTGTTGATACTCTATTACCTGAAAGTTTCTTCTCCCTAGGGTCCCTGCCACAGTTGCCTCTTTTCACTTTCCTCCCTAAACTTATTTTTCTGTATTTACCTTTTAAACATTGTTCCTCACATTTTTATTCTTTTTTGACTCTCTACAATCTTTCTCAAAGTAATCCATTCCCATTGGCCCCCATGTTCTAAACTCTTCTGAGTTTACAAGTCAAATATATACCGTTGGATTTTGCCACATAAATGACCCACTAGGACCATAAATTCAGCAGAGCCAAAACTAGATATGTTATTTCTTGCCCTGGCCACACATTCCAATCATGGCCTACGTAACCTCCCTAGCACCCACATTGATCACTTGCCCATGCTTGCCACCTGGATCCTCTTCTACTTTCTGACTTCTTCCCCTCAGCTCCCACATTCAGTCACCCAATCTCTTGATTTTATATTCTCCATATTTACTGGAGTAAGCTCATTTAGAAATTAATGTATCAATGCTGAATTATTTGCTTCTTTACACTATGACCTGAATTATATAGTAGTATGTAATTATGTGTTTACATGTCCCAAGTACTCTAATAAGTGACTTACATGCATTGTATCATTTCATCCTTCCAATAGCCCTATGAGCTAGGAACAGTATTATTCCTCATATATAAGAAGAGTAAAGCTTACAGGTGTCCAACAATTTGCCTAAAGTCACTTATATAAGTGGAAGGGAAGAAATTTAACCCACATATTTTGACTCTAAAACATGACCTTTTATACAGTGTGCTATAAAAAAGAAATAGAAAATTAGCTTTCATAAGAAAAAATAAGAAACTAATTTGATAGTTCTTTTAGGAACAACTTTCCCACTTCAAAGGTTTTAAGATTCAAGGATAAATGACACTAAATCCAACTATAAGGTAAGATGGTATTCAATCCATTAAAACAGTAGTTCTGAAATGTTTTCAGGTAGCAAATACCTGGAACTTGCAGTGTCATATGGGAAAATTTAAAATATATTAATAAACTTAATTTCACCAAAAAGACTGTAACATAAGACCATATTTTACATAAATGTCCCCACATTATTTTGAATACACAGGTTTTTCAGTCACATGAAATATATGATCCATTACTGTTTCTTTTTTTTTAAGTTGCTAGCTGAAAAACGCTAGCAATCTACTAATTTTTTAAGAATGACTATGAGGGAAAAAAGCTTAAAATTGAAAAAAATGCATATTTTTCTGTTAACTAGAAATACATCATCATTCAATTTAGTCGATCATCTTAGTCCAACCTACTGAACTCTTTCATATGAGCATAATTTGAGAACCACTGAAATAAACATTTATTAAGCACCTATATTTAAGAAAATATGCAATGTGTTATGGGAAAACAGAATAAAATATCGTCTCAGTTTACAAAGTTACTGAGAAGAAAAAAAATTCCTTACAGGGTTTTGATTTTGTCTTCTAAGACTATATAAATGTATGAAAAATGTTTATGCTTATTACAGGAAAATTAACTATTGTAGCTATAGAATAATCATCAATGCAAATTAAAACCTATATATATGTCTATGGGAGGTCTTCAAAGAAGTTACAAAATAGGGGGACACTATCAAATTCATATATTAGAAAATTTACTTTTGGAGTAATGTGTTGTGAAGAAATTATAATTGCTAGTGACAACTGCTGGCCCCCTCCAGGACTTCCAGAATAATCTGTTGCTGGAAAGACCTGTCTCACAGAATTTTGTATGTATTACCATACATACTGGTATGTAATATTGGTAATACCATACATTGAAGAAATTAGATCAAGAGAAACAAGAGGCACTTGCAATAGTCCAAGTAAAAATGGGGCCCTGAAATAGGATAGTGAAGTAGGAAGGAAATAATTTTCATACATAAGACTATGAAAAGTTCTAAGGCATATAAAATTAGCGAGGGAATATGAAGGTGGGGAATAGGAAAAGCTGGCCTAAAATGAGGAGTAAGAACTGAAATAACAGAAGATAAAAAGCAGATGTTATACGCTGAGGAAGATGTGGAATCCCTTATACTGCATTTAGAAAGACATAAAAAGCCATTAGAAAACTATTACTAGGGAAATGACATGGTTGATTTAAATCATTGTTAATAATTTCAGTGTCAATGAGGCAAAAAATATTTGGAAATCGTACATCTTGGTTTCTTGACAAATGCCATAATAACTATTATCATAATGGCACCAAGAAATATTTCAAATAGAAACAGAGAATTCACCCACTTAAGTCACCCACTTAAGAAAATTTTGTGTCAGTGTAGGCTGGAGTGAAAGTTTACAGTATTGAAATTCAAACTGACAAGGTAAAAGACATTTTATAAGCTTTACTGAAACATTGGCAAATCTTTTGTAATATCTTAATTCAGAGGGAAAAAAAGTATTAAAGGAGACTGACTACCTGTCAGAATTTTGAAGCATTCACTATTTAAATCAAAATACTTCCTAATATGTACTGCCTCAACCCATAAAACAGATCAACAATTTATATGGCAAAATTAGGCCTGTCCTTATGACAAAAATGTACTTAGACAAACTAGTAGTCTTGTCTCTGCCTACCACCCATAGCATAGTTTGGTCTGTTATTAATGAGGCTGTCTTAGTTTACTGGGGCTGCAATAACAAAGTACCACAGACTGGGTGGCTTAAAAAACAGAAATTTATTTTCTCATAGTTTTGGGGGCTACTACTCTGAGATCAAGGTGTCAGCAGGTTTGGTTTCTTCTGAGGCTTCTCTCTTGGCTTGCAGACATACCTTCTAGCTATGTCTTCAAATGTGTTTATGGAAATATTCCTCACAGAATCTATAGGAAGCTTGGAAAATCAGGCTTGGAAAACAAAAGAAGCAAGAAATAATAGCAAAGAATGAAGTAAGGACATGTATGGATCTTGCCACACTGGCCTGCCACCACTGGACTGGTAATACCATACATGCATTCTAATGCCCTGAAAAATTCCTACACTTTGAAAGGTAGTCTTTCTCATTTTCTTGAGATTAAAAGCCCTAGGCATAGGGCTTCCTTCTGTAAGAAGGGCTTCCTTCCTATACAGAAGGACATTAGAATGCTGGATAGCAAACAATAATTTCTATTCAGTACAAAATCTACTGCCTTAATCTATTACATCTGATACATTCCAATAGATGTAAAGATATCCAAATGGCTATATCCAAGGCAGTAAATTCACAGCCTGTCCACCAAATGAAAGCAGTCAGGTTTGGCAGTTTTTCTTTTAGGTCTTTTATGGTGGGTATTTACCTCAGGTTTAACACTGTTCCCACAACTTCCTAATGTATTTCACTCATCCTGACGTTCAAGTTTATAGCCCTGCTTTCTTGGGTATTTGAATTGTAACCCTTGGACTATGCCTTCTAAGCACTGTTTTGTGAAAGTTTCGTTTGAATTGTAAGGTCAATAAAAATATCAGTAGAAAACATAAAATTCCCAGCCCTGCTTCCATTTGCTATTTGAGATCAAGAAAAACCATTTACCTTATTTCAAAAACTAGTGAACTCAATGAGTTGGACTTCGTTATTTCTAAAATGTATGAAGAAATAATGTATGAGGGAGAGTGCTATGAGAGCATGTACTATATTCAGAAATGTGTATTTTCCATTTGAGGCAAGAAAGGATCTTTGTTCTCTACCAGGGCCACACTTCAGAGGAAAAAAACGAAAGCAAAGGTCACAAGGAGGCAGAGGAAGCTATGAATCACGAAAACTGGAGCCATTATCATAACATTATGAGATTCTAGACTTTTTGTAACTTCCCCGTATTTGTTACTTATAATTCATTTGCCTCATAATAATCAGTACAATTACTCAAAATCAAAGACCCAAAGGGTATCTTTGAGGCACTAAAAGTAGGACGTTAAGACAACTACATTCCATATGCAAACAAAGTCTCAAAGGAGACGATCTCCAAATAATCAAATGTATTATAATACTAAGTAAAGAGGGAGCTGGCTGCATCCCTTCATCCTCTGACAAGAACCATGACAATAACAAAAAATAAAGATGAAAATATGTAAAAGAGGGGGGAACCCATTAACCTGCAATAGGAGCCCAAATGAAAAACATTGTGTCTACACACACCTATCATTCTCGACACAATTCTTTTTAGTAGCTATCACATTTCTTCTACACACACACGCACACACAACATACTTGGGGTTCCTTGACATTATCTTCCGTAGAAAATTACTAAGTAAATAATCAATTTGACTAAGTAGGGGGGCTTATTGTTTTCTCCCTATTCGAATTAATGAAAAAGATAAAAAAACTTTTATCTATAAAGATGATTCTTGGTTCCACAATGCTTAACAGAAATAAAAAATAATCATTTTTAAAAATAACAGCTAAGCATTGTACATTTTAAAAAAACCAGTATTTTGGTTTGTGCAAGTATCAATGGGTCCCATTCATCATTTAAGTACCTTTTCAAACAGGATCTAAGTTTGTAATGTTAGGTAATAGGCATATAGGCTGAAGCTAGACTGCTAAGATTACAATTTCTGGCTCTGTACTTAGTATAACTTTGGGTATCTTTCTTCCTTTCTCTGCTTCATCTATAAAATGAAAACAGTAACAATTCCCACCTAAGTGTCGTTGTGATAACTAAATGAAATAGTGTGTGTAATGTGCCAAGCAATTTCTGGAGCTACCAAGTACTTTAAGTTCAAACTAAGTTTGGTTACTTTCACATTATAAAGGAATTTTTAGGAATCACCTAGGCACTCTCCTAAAGTCTCAAAATAACTTTTTTTTTTTTTTTTTTTTTCTTTAAACTTTAGTACTCAATTCCTGGTTTACCATCTTCAAAAAAAAACCAAAAAAAACCTGTATTAAAGCCCTACCCTTTCATCTATAAATTATAACTTTTTAAAAACATATTTCTTTTTTTTATTTTAAAATAAAAAATAAAAAAATAAAAAATAATAAAAAAAAATAAGTCTCAAAATAACTTAATACAGTACTTCTAAGGGGTTCAAGTGCCTCCTTATCTGGGACGCCATCTCAGATGCTCTTCAAATGAAAGTTAACTTTTTCCATTTTTTTCATAATCCTTCACAGGAATCTGAAGTACACTGCACTCACGGGCCATTCAGCTCCGCCTCTCCAAGGAACAAGAAGGTAACTGAGTAACGTGGTCACGGAGCAACCCCGAGTCCCTGCGGCTGCTCAGTAGTCACTCAGGATGGGGATGGTACAGGGGACCATTAACTGAGCCGGCAGGAAAAGTTTCCAGTTGAGGCGACGATAGACAAGAGTTGCCCCATGGTAAGCGAAAGTTGACTGAGAGGAAGCACAAACGCATGGACTCAACTAGCTCGCCCAGATTCATCCTCAGGCCTGTTGCCATCTGGAAAGGGCCTATCGGATGCGCGAGCTCACGTGTGACGCGTAGTCATTTTCCCACGTCCCGTCCCTGCCCCCTCCTTGTCGGACTCAGTGGATGCGCACGCGCAGCTCCGCTTCCGGGAGCCGCTCCTCGCTACCCACTATGCTCTGCGACATCGACCTGTCGCAAAGGCCGCGTTTGCGGGGCGAATGAGCGACTCGCTTTCCGTGCGGTGCGGCGAGTGAGGTCCCCGTCCTCCTCCTCCTGCCGCAGGGCCAGAACCCCTGACAGTATTCAGCTGCGCTTAAGTCTGGCCGGTGTCATCTGTCTCCGCAATGCCCCCGAAGAAACAGGCTCAGGCCGGGGGCAGCAAAAAGGCGGAGCAAAAAAAGAAGGAGAAGATTATCGAAGTGAGTACCCACCCCTCCCCCACTCGTGCCGCGAGCCCTCCGGAAAGCCACTTCCCCGCTCCGGGCTTCCCTGGGAGCCGGCTCTCTTCCTCGGGCCACGTGTTCCTCCCTTAAGGTTTGTGTGGCCCACTGTCCCTTCTCCAGCCCCTGATGACGCTAGCTGTCTCTCATTACTATAGTGACGCTGCTGGCGCCCCCGCACCTGGGCTTTGCCTCTCCGCCCACACGCCCGTGTTCACCCACCCATGCACCCGGGTGCTAAATGACCCCTCGGGACTGCCACAGGGTTTTATCCTTCGCTAGTCCTCTCAGAATTGAGGAGATTTTCCAGGGTTGTGTGTGAAGAAATTCGCTGAACGGTCTTGGGCCAGCGTCTTTCTGGAAGACCGACTCATGACTAGTCTTTGTGTTCCTTATTTCTTTACCCCTCACCCGGGCGGGGGTGGTACTGTGCTTTCGAACCAACAAATTACTACTTGATGGCTTTTTCGATCCACCTCTGAACTGTTTGAAGTCCTATAAAGAATAGAAGGACTTTCCATCACAACCCAGTGTCTTGAACGCAGCGCTTGATACTTGTATTCTGAAGTGGATTAAATAGAATAACGCCTTGAAAGAGATTAGGTTTCAGTGTCACTAATTGTGTGACACTGTTTGAGATATATGTATGTGTGTGTGTATATATACGTATATACGTATACGTGTGTGTGTGTATATATATATTCGTTTAACATATTGAGCCTGTAGCCCTTTAGTGGCCAAGGAACCCTATTGACGTTCTTACATGTTCTGTACTTGTTTTCCAACAACTGGATTGTGAGTTTCCTTAAAAGATGAACCATATTTGACATTACATAAACATACCATACAGACCCCAACGAGGTATTTCTTCCCTCTATTTCTGCTATTAACCGTCCTCATAATTAAATAGGACCTCTTGTACTTTGAATATAATTAGAAAAAGCTATGACCATTTCACCGCATAAAGTGTAAAGTCAGCTCATTGGATTTAAGAAAATGCTTAAGAATTTTGGTATCCTTGGCCAAGTTCAACTTTGAAGCAGAACTGGTATTCTTATTGCTAATTTGTACAGTTTAAAGCTGTCATGAAGTACTATAGCCAGACCCTTACAAACAAAATATTACCTTCACATCTGTGTTTTCTATTACCTTATTTGAACAACCTGGATTTGTGGCACTTAGGTAAATTTCAGGGGTTTCTGATCGGATGGCATTCACTTTTATGAAAACCAAGTACCCTTTAGGGATGTTATTTTCCTTGAGTTTGGACCATGGTACAAAGTAAGACTTCCATTGAAATTAAATGTTATGTAACAATTTAGACAATTTAAATTATACTTTATGCATTGTAGGGCTTTCTCTATATCTAATTGTTTTATTTTTAATTAGTAGAACTAGTATTTTTATTTTAAGGAATTACGTGTGAAAGTTGTTTATAGTATCCATCAACTTTTAAAATGCTTTTGTTATGATTCTAGTCATCTTGTGACAGTTATTTTTTAGGTAAAGAGAAAGCAATTTTAGTTTCAATAATGAAGATATCGCCAAAGAGAAATGCAAAATAAGACAACTGCACTTTTTAACTAAAAATATCCTAACAAAGTGGTGAAATTAAGCCTGATTCTGTGTTTTCCACATTTAATATAATGTTTTTTTAATTTATTTTTTGTTGAGGTATAACTTATGTAAAATAAAATGTATAGGTTCTAGATGTGTAGTTCTATGTGTTTGAGGAATTTATTCACCCAGGTAACTGCCACCCTAATTAAGACTTGAGACATTTCCATCACCCCACTAAATTTGTTTTGTGCTTCTATTTAATTCTTTCCACTCGTGCAGCCACTAATTTTTTTGACAGGATAGGTTAGTTTTTACCACTCTAGGAATTCATATGAATTACACAGTAGGTAGCCTTTGTGTCCTTCTTTTTGCTTTCACACCACGCAGCGTTTCTGAGATCTATCCGTGTTGTGTATACTTCTAGTATGTTCCTTATTGCTGGAAAGTATTCTCTTGTATGAGAATCATTACAATATTTCACCTTTTGTGTTTAGTGTCTCTCTCTACTTGGAAGAGCCAAAAGATACTATAATTGACGCTTGAAGAACAAACTTAGGATTTCAAATTGGGTTAGAGGCAGTGTTGGTTAAAATCTTGGCAGCCAGAATGAATTAATTTGTGGCTAATGGAGTCATCTGTAGGGACCTCAACCTTGGGGCATACGCTGAGTTGGCATGAGAGTGTCCAATCATCTGTATACATTAGAGCTACAGGATAGGCATCATTAGGAGATTCGGGTGCTGTGCCTGTATTTCTCTTGGAAGGACTGGTCTTGACTACACCCTCAGGTAATTGCAATTGTTGAGCTTCTTGCTTTTGCTGAATATGCTTGCATTTTGCTTTCTTGTGTTTTGTACTATCATTCTTTAACCTAACCTGCAGTACCGTTGGACGTATGTCTTTGAGGCGATTTCTTTCTGAAGACTGAGATTTGGGTATGGGTTCTTAGTGAACAAGATGTTCAGATCTTCTGTTTGTTTCTCAGTGATCATAATTTGTTTCCTTTGAAATGTGTCTGCTTGCCTTTAAGAAGGTCCTCCTAGCCTGACATCTTGTAATCTAGATGTTCTTTTATGTCCCGGTCCAGGGACCTGATGAGCTTTTTCAAAAAATATTGCAATAAAGTTTTTCAGACTCATGTGCAACATTAATATTTGCTACTACTGGAGAGGTACAACAATATTTTGAATTGTAGTGTTAAGTTACAGCATTTGTGAAATTAGATTTATAGAGACTATTCTGTTAATCCAGCCTGGTTAGGAAATGTTGTAGTCTGCTTCATTAGACAGGCAACTTTTTTTTTTTAACTTCCCTAAAAGCCTAGCATGTCTCAGTGACTATTCCAAGAAGATAATTGATCTCTGTGGCTGTTATAATTTTGGAGGGGGAAATACTACTTTTTTATAGGCTGTTTTGACATATAAAGACTGATACTTATTTCAGAATCTGGTTAACTTTGGGAGGTTTTATAGCTCTATTACCTGAAATTCTAAATTGCTCAAAATTAATAGTTAACTAAAACATGTATTTTTAAACAGCATTTTTCAATAGACTTGAAAATAATGGTTGCCCTACCTACCTCTTTCCTCTTCTGTACCTGTTCTGCTGCCACCTCTGTGGACCCTCACTGTGGAAAAATCAACATGCAGGTTTTGGGAACACTAAGGAAGTAAAAAAGACATCAGATAGCACTAGCTTTGGAGTCAGAGACCTGGGTTTGAGTCCCATGTTTCAAATTACTAGCTCTATATTTTTCGACAAGTTACAAAATCTAACTGGACTGCAATTCTCATCTGCAAAATGCAGCTAGTTCCCGTGAGTTAAATGAGATAATACATGTAAAGTGCCTGCCATATGGTGTGTATATTCAGTAAATGGCAGCTATTCTTATTGCCTATTTTGATAGTGTATTCTAAATAAAAACTGGGGGAAATAATCAGACCGATCTGCACTGTTTATACAGTGCTTAGTTCTTGCCCATTTTTAAATACTGCCTCCATTTTTTTATTTGCCTCTTCAAATGCCCCAAAACTTTATGAATTCATTTGTATTATTAATGCTTTCCGAAATGAATATGTCAAACAAGATTATGGTTCTGTTAGAAATTAACACATTAGTCCAAAATGGCATATGCCATTTTCTTTCTTACAACTAAAATTTAGTGACAAATGGAGTCAGCATTGAGCAATAGAAAGTTTGAATATGGAAAGAGGGAAATAATCTTGGGCTTAGGGCAAGCAAATAAATGATACCCAGCTAAGAACTTGTATCAGCAAGGAAATAGTAATAGGGTCCTATAGAGACAGGATCCAAGTGTTGTGAAGGATGGAGCAAGAGAAATTGGTTGCCAGTGTAGAACAGCTGCCAACAGCCAAAATCAAATGTTGATTACTTGAAGGTGGATTAACCAGTTGTGTAATATGTATTGCATGGATGGACAACAAAAATACATTAGTGCATGTGGGAGGAAACTAACGAGATAAAACAGTGACAGCCTCTGCCTACCCGAATGTCCCAAGAGGTGGACTCCCATTATCTTGGAGCACTATTCAGTGTGGACCTGCCCTTCCGCTGCTTCCCTTTTCCAAACATCTTATTTAGGGAGTGGACGCTGGCCTGTAAAAGGAATGGGATTACTTAGAGATGGGAGGGGAGTTTTAAGAGAAGCCTGGAATTCACTGAGTGTTAAGGCTCTTGGAGCCTCAGGAAGTCGTCCTTTTCTTACTACCCACTTTCTAGACTCCTCTGTATTCATTTCCCAAGTTGTCTTCTGAAACACACATAAAACACAAAGTTCCTTTACTATCACGTTAACTTTTGAGACCTTATTAATCTAATGAGGACCATTATTCCCCTAGTTTTATTTTAACTGTGGTTTGGGTTGACTGTAACCTTCTTTTTTTCTACCTTATAGTTCAGATTAATCTTTAGTTAAGGCTCTGTCCTAAACTCAGGAAGAAGCCTTTGAACTTCTCCAAATTGCAAATCATTCTGTTTTCAAGAGGTGCTATTGGTATCTCACATCTGCAGTGTGATATTTAGAAAGCTTATTGAGCACCAGCCAGCTCAATAACTTAACAAGGTGTCTCTGGGAAGTAGTTCATTAAAAACCGTAGAAAGAACAAGGAATTTGCTTGGAGTGAAATATACCTAGGTTCAAATATCATCTGTGACTTAATAGTTAACATTTACTGGGCCAGACAAGGTTCTCAGTGTTTGGGGAGAAGGAGAGAAGAGAAACAAGCCAACTACAAGTGATAAATATACTAGCTCCTTTGATTCTCTCAGTGGGATACGTATTATTACCCTTTTTACAGTTTTAAAAACATGCATAGAGATTAAATAACTTGCTCAAGTTTACTAACCTGGCGAGTAACTATGCCAGGGATTCTAACACAGGAAGTCTGCCTTTAGAGTCCGTGCTGTCCACCACTGTCTCTCTGAGGTAAATCTTTTAACTTGCACAACAACCCTAAGTGAGACTCACTTTACAAATAAGAAACTGTGGCAAAGAGGGTAATTTACCCAGCTCCGTTTGGGATTAAAATTTGGGCAGTCTGATTCCAGAGTTTATACTTCTAAATCTTTGCACTATACAGCCAGCCCCTTATTAATGACTTAACTTCAAATGAATTTATGATTTCTGAGTTTCTGTGTATCATAGAATTGTTGAGAGGATTCAATAAAGTATATATTCAGGGGTTATGTTTAGTGAATGCTAGATGAATAAGTAGTCCCCTTTCTCTGTGGAAAAATGTTAATTTCTGAGCTCTAACTTAAAGGTGAACACAACTCACTTATTATCTCTTTAAACTGGTCATTTATGTGCCAGAGCAGTGTAATGAAACCTGACTTTTTTTTTCTTCTGGGATCTGGAGTTTATACACCTTTACCAGTAACTGCCATTGTGAGTACTTTCTTTTCTTACTGGCCAGGTCCCCTTAGGGGACTTTTTTCTTTCCTAAGTCTATCTGGCAGTATCTACTTTGCTATTTGGCCTTATTTATTCATTGTTTCTTCTCTGTTATTACAGGTGGAGCATGGGTTGAACCCGTTTATTTTCTCTGGCAGAGCACCTGTAGATGCTGTTTAATCCTGATCATATTTTTTTCTAGAGCCTCCTCTGCCTCCCGTGAGAGCTCACTTTTTATAAAGGAAAAGTATGGCATTTTATACTTAGTTGCTGCACTGTGTTCATCTGTATATATCACATTATCTTGACCATCTTTCTTCAAATTGAATTGAGTGTTAAACTTTATAGAAACAAGGGAAGCCATCCGTAAAAGGCTCAGTGCAGAGACATCCAACTTGTTTGTGTGCATCCTACCTTTTTTCATACACATAGGCTGTAGAAAATTCATGTAGAATTTTGTATAATACCATGTTGGGATGTTAAATCATGAAACAAGCATTTAAGTAGAGGAAAGCAAAGTTTTGGTATATGGAGATAGATGTCATTAATAAAGCGATATTTCCCAATGAGAGATAACCATTTAGAAGCAAAACCCTCTGTACTTTTTTGTTTTAAGACTATTGAAAGGTCTTTTACTGATTTTGAGGTTGCTATAAACATTATGTCATGTTGGATGTTTTTAAATACTAATTGTTTCAGTACTGTGGTTTTCTATTTCTAGCTTGTCCACGTGGTGGTATTTTGTTTCTATAATACTTTCTACTCATTATTACTTTTTCCTTTGCCTTAGAATTAATAGCAAAATAAAGGCTATAAAATGGCCACTTAATTTGTTTCATACTAAAAGGTCTCAGATTACTTTGAGAAGACCTTTTTGCCTCTTCTTCCTCTCTAAAACCACCCATAAACAAGAGAATGAGAAAGAAGTACAAATTCTATTTTGAAATTAGAAGACATCTATAATCTTGAACCTCAACATATGAAGATTGGCAGTGGATGGATGAGTTGGTAACTGACTTAGAGCAGAGCGGTTATGTCTGAGTGCCTGTCTAGGAGTGTGCCAGTAAAAATCAAGTGCATTTCCTCTACAAAATTATGAAAAAAAACCTCAGCAATGGGAAGCACTAGGTAATACAGAAGGCAAGAGGCTGAAAACTAGAAGTTAAAAGTGTTAGGAGTAATTAATAATTCTTACCTACTACAACTCAGCCAGGTGACCACCTCTGCAAGAAACAGGAGGTGTCTTCTTGGAGGTAGGGGGTGGCGGGGAACAGGCCTCTCTGCTTCCAAAACACTAAGCACAGAGGAGGTGGGATGTGAGCCTGAAAATGGAAGCTAGTAAATCTGTATGGTAAACTGAGACCCCTTCTACCTACTCTCTTCTCCTGTTTACAGTTAACTTACTACCCTCCCAGCTAGAGGATCTTTCTCCAGAGAATCAGTAAAGACCCAGAAAAAAAATATTTCAGATATTAGCATTTGGTTATTTCTTGTCAGGCTTGTCACGCATTCACCTTAGGGAGAAGCTCACTAGTCAAGCCTGCTTTATGGGTTTCTTAGGGCTGCTGTAACATGACTGTAAACTGGGTCACTTAAAACAACAGAAATTTATTCTCTCAGAGATCTGGAGGCTAAAAGTCTGAAATTAGTGTCAGCAGGGCCATGCTCCCTCCCTCTGAAGACTCTAGGGAATAATTCTTCCTTGCCTTTTCCTAGTTTCTGGTGGCATCTGGCAATCCTTGGCCTTCTTTGGGTTATACAGCAGTGTCACTCCAGTCTGTCTGCCTCTGTCTTCACATTTCCTTCTCTTTGTGTCTGTGTGGTCCTTATTAAGGCACCAGTTACTGGATCTAGATCCTACCTTAATCTAGTATGATGTCATCTTAATTCATCACGTCTGTGAAGACCTACGTCCAAATAAAGTCAAATTTAAGGTCAGGTGGACTTGAATTTTGGGGGACATTCCAAAATTCAGCCCACTACAGACCACTGCCCCCTTCCACACACACACTTACTCATACTTGTGCAATGGCTACTAAATGTTTTTGTACTGCATACTTATTTTTTTTTATATTTTTCTCCCCCCAACCCCATACTGCATACTAACTAAATATGAGTAGATAGCCAAGGATCACCATTAGTGCTTAGCACATAATGAGCATTCCATAAGTGATAGCTGCTGTTATATTGCATATTACCAAGTTATTGTATTAATATTCCAGATTTAAAGAAAATGTTGCTTTTAGTTTACATACTTTCAATATTTCTATCTTAGCAATAACTAGAAATGTATACATTTCCGTAGTTTGATTCAATTTATTAAATTTATTTTTGAGAGGATAACATTTATTAACTAAAAAACCAGTCCAGAACTGAGTGTGTCTTCCTTTTCTTATGTAGTAGTCCCAAACATGTGTTCAGTACTGTATAGCCTCTCAAGATACTCTGAGTAAAAATGGATTCTGCTGCAAAGGAAGATTTGGAGGTGCTGCATATTATATTCCCTCTGATAAGGGCTGTAAGATACCTTGTGCTTAAGAATTAAGAATCCTTTTAATCAAGCGTTTTCCTAAATGTATTTAACTGTAGGACTTCTTATCCCGGTATAAGAACTTTGCACATCCCATAGAACTGATAATCCAAAACAGGCTTTAGAAAAAGCTTCATAGAATAACAGGTTTAGTGATGATAATGGTAAGTACGTATTGAATTGTAAAGAATCTGGGTGATGATTAAACGTCATATATTGCCTTGACTTGATGTTCAGTGTTTTGCATGTTTTTATATTAGTAAAGAATAATTATCAATAAATTAAAGAATAATTTTTAGGTGTCATTGGAGGAAATATATGGTAACAAATTGCTAAGATATTTCTGTGCTCTTTCTCATGTAGGACAAAACTTTTGGTTTGAAGAATAAGAAAGGAGCAAAGCAACAGAAGTTTATTAAGGCTGTCACACATCAAGTTAAATTTGGTCAACAAAATCCACGTCAGGTAAGTAATTTAAATTTCCATATCTTTTTATGAATGTAATATTAATACAGCCTCTGTTTCAGATAAAATGTCTGGTATTATTATGTAATTGTATTTCAAAACAGAATCCTACTCGAAACGTTTTTGCATCTTGGCCTTCCTTACCAGCAGTACCTCTTGGATGTTGTCCAAGCCATTGTGATATAGCTCTCATTTATTCTAATAATGACTGCATGCCATTCTACAGTACAGGTGTGTTATATTCATCCATTTCACTATTCATAAGTGATCACTTTGTTTCCAGCTTTCTTTTTTTCTTTTTTTTTGAGACGGAGTCTCGCTCTGTCGCCCAGGCTGGAGTGCAGTGGCGAGATCTCGGCTCACTGCAAGCTCCGCCTCCCGGGTTCACGCCATTCTCCTGCCTCAGCCTCCCGAGTAGCTGGGACTACAGGCGCCCGCCACCGCGCCCGGCTAATTTTTTGTATTTTTAGTAGAGGCGGGGTTTCACCATGGTCTCGATCTCCTAACCTTGTGATCCGCCCGCCTCGGCCTCCCAAAGTGCTGGGATTACAGGCGTGAGCCACCGCGCCCGGCGTTTCCAGCTTTCTGATGCTAAGACCACCTCTAGAAGAAATACAGGAGTTCTTACGTGTGTTTGTGCTTTTATTTCTGTGGCATAAATTGTCTGGTAACAGACTCCAGATCAAGGGAAATGGATTTCTAATTTTAATATTATAAATTTGCCAGATCACTTTCCGTAGAGGCTGTAGTACTTCACATTTTCATTTGTAGTACATGAGCAATAGATACTAACGTTCTTTTTAATGTGTTCCAATCTGATAAGTATAAAGTGATACTTAGTGTTACATTGTTTCTCTCACTACTAGAGAGTGTCTTTTGTATACATGTTAGCTGTTTGAGTTTGCACTTCTGTGACTTGCCTATTGAAATTATTTGCTTTATTGGTTGTCTTTTTCTTGTCAATTTATGAGATACCTTTTGTCTGCATTGCAGATATTTGGTGATATTTCAGTTATGTTTTGCCATGCACCAATTTTTAACTTATATGTATATATAGAGTTTAATATTGCCAGTTACATTGCTAGCTTTTTAAAAATATGGTTAAAAGGTCTCCCCTGCCACTGGATTCTGTGTGTTTTTCCTAGATCATTTCTAATTATTTTATTTTTATAGTCTATATTTTATCATATAAATTTATTTTATATATCTTAAAGTTCTCACTCTGTTGTCCAGGCAGGAATACAATGGTGTGATCTTGGCTCACTGTGGCCTCCGCCTCCTGGGTTCAAGCCATCCGCCCACCTCATCCTCCTAAGTAGCTGGGAACTACAGGCGCATGACACCACACCTAGCTAATTTTTGTGTTTTTTGTAGAGACGGGATTTCGCCGTGTCACCCAGGCTGGCCTCGCAACCTGCCTGCCTTGGCCTCCCAAAGTGCTGGGATTACAGATGTGAACCACCATGCCCAGACTAAGTTTGTTTTCTTTTAAATGAATAGCTGCTTACACCAGCATTATTTATCCCACTGAAATACCACTATTGACCTACAGTCATAGTCATACGTTGTTTAGTGATGTGAATACAATCTGAGAAATGTGTTGTTAGGTGATTTAGTCATTGTGCAAATAATATAGAGTGTACTTACACAAACCTAGATATTACAGCCTACTACACACCTAGGCTATATGATATAGCCTGTTGCTCCAAGGCTTCTAACTTATAAAACATGTCACCGTACTGAATACTGTAGGCAGTTGTAACACATTAGTAATGATTCGTGTATCTGAACATAGAAAGATAGAGTAAAAATATGGTATTATAACCTTACAGGATTACTGTCATATGTGGTCCATCATTGACCTAAACGTCATAATGCTGTACTTGACTGTACATTAAAGTCTCAAGGCAAGTCTTTTCCCCAAAATGGTATACCTTTTCTATTTTTCCTGTTTGTTCTTAGGCATTTGTTCTTTCATATGAATTTTAAAATGAGTTTATCCATTGGCAACTCGTTTGAAAAAAATGTAGCCCCTTTTTCTTCAGGTTCTTTAGACCTCTCACTTCTAAAGATTTCATAGACATGGATCTGTATTTTTTAAAGTACATTTTTTCCACCATTTCTATATCCTTTTCATTAACTTCTGGAAACACATTTTTGTAATGTAGGAGAGAAAAAAGAATTTCTCATGTGTTTACAGATTTTTTAAAAATCTGCTAATATGTATTTGTGAGATAAATAAATTTCTCTTGCTCATGCTGTCCACAAATCAGTGACCCAACACTTTCCTTTCACATCCATTTTCCCAGCTTGATTCTAGAATCTAAAACTATTGTTCTTCCAAACTGCTAACTTAATAGCCTGGTTTAATAAAAATTAATGCTTAGACCGTGGCTGGGTACAGTGGCTCCTGCCTGTAATCCCAGCACTTTGGGAGACCGCGGCGGGCAGATCAGCTGAGAATTTGCAGTCAGATAGACTTGGGTGTGAATCTTCCCATCTTTTTTGTTACATGATCCTTAAATAGCAACCCTGGTCTTTATATGCATTGTGGAAGTGCAGTTATTCCTTTTTGGATTCTTCTGGTGGTTAAATAAGAAAATAATGTAAATTTTCTGGTGAATATAGATATCAATATGTAAGAAGAACTCACTTTCTTCACTTAGCCCCTTTTTCAATCCTGTTTCCTCTTCCCCAACTTTTTCTTCTAGTGGGAAGTGTTTTGAGTGGTAATACTAGAATTCATAAACCTGGGAAAGTTATTAAATTTGTGTGCTGGTAGTTAACTTTGATAGTATATTTAATATTATAGTTTTGATACTTGTGTGGATAACTGGACTTTTATCTGTGAACGCGGGGTACCTACCCATCATATATAACATCGGAAATGAGCAGTAGTGCCGCTCTTAGAGCTGGACAGGAGCTATCCTGGTCTAGGCCCTATGATATATGTGTCTTCTCCAGACCGCTGTCTCCCCTCAAGTAAGGAGTCACTGAAGCCAAGGAGGTGTACCTACCCAGATTTTGCAACACCTCTTCCTACAACAGTCTGACCCTGGTTTATCTGCCTACAAAGGCCTCTCCCCCATGCCCATCGCTGTCTAGGTACATTGTGCTACCAATATGTCTGAGGTAGCCAAAACAACAGCATATGCTAAGGGTTTGAACAGAGCCTGCATCCATACCCTTTCCTTCCTTCCTGCACCTTTACCTCTCCCTACACCCAAAGTGGAATGAAATGGGGTAGGAAGAGGAGAAAAAAGAGCCCCGGGCTGACTCTTGTGTTACTGCCGTGCTTCAGTGTGGAACTCCATGGAGTCTGAGCATTTTAAATTTCAACCTGTCCTTCCAGGTCATAAGGTATATTTGTGAAGTAGGATTACAGACCACATTTTATTCATCATGAACGTGATTTCTAATTTTAAATATTTAGATAAATGGCTTGTAGGCCTCCATTGTATTCTTGCTCTGGGCCCCACAAATGTTTGAGATGGGCCTGATGAGCAAAGGATACTTCTATTAAAAATAAAGCGACTTAAATTTTTTCTTTCAAAACATTTTTTCTGTTTAAACACATCCACCATATAGGGTCACATTCAGCATTTGGGATGCCTTTGACCTAATTATAGCATTTGGCCATTCCTTTCCTTAAATTTCCTCTTTCTTGAACATATTTTGTCCTGGTTTTCTATCTGCTTCTTTGATGTTTCTAGGTCTTTTTATTGGGCTTTTTAGGTTCTTTTGTCCCATTTCATGTTGATTTTCTTCAAGGAAGTGTCCTTTGCTCTTGCCACATTTTTATGCTGTCCTTGAGTAATATACCCAAAGTTTTAATTGTTATCTGTAAGCTGCTATTTCTAAAGTCTTTATCTCAAAGCAGACCCTCTGATTTCAGTGGAATCAATATGCATGTCCCTCTGCCTTCAAAAGATCTCCGCCCAGATGCTCTGTAAGCATCTTGCATTCTGTATGTCTGCAACTAAGCTCATCTTCACCTCTTACCCTGAAACCTGTTCCTCCTGTATTCCCTGTCTTGTTTAACAGCACTAACCATTTACATGATAATCCTAGATTCCTCCCCCTTTCTACTTCATGTTCAGTCACAGTCCTATCAGCTCTGTCTCCTTTTCTCCATCCTCACCAGTAATGCTCATTTTAAGCTCTTGTGTTTTCTTGTGTGCAGCAGTTGCAATAGGCTCTTGCGTTTATTCTTGGATTCCCAGTCTATCCTCCACAAAACTTGCTCTCTTGATATTTTATAAAATGTGACCTGATCTTGTTACTGGCTTACTTTAAACAGTTGAGTGGAACTCTGTTCAATCTACTGATACAATCTAAGCATCTCATTGATGTTTTTCATACTTTGCCCCTCTAGTCCCTGTAACTTTGCATTGGCTGGCCCTTTCTGTATTTCTTTCCTTGCCCATCAAGAAGAATTCATTTATAAGGTTATTGGCTCAATTTTATTTTCTCAGGTATATGGGCATTCTTTGTTCCCAGAGCACTATATATTATGTTACAGTTGTTGACATGTCTGTCATCCTGCTAGTTTCTGAGCTTCTTTAAATAAGCATCTTTGTCTTTTCATTGTATTCTCTGTCATCTAACATAGGACCTGACATATAAATGTTTGGATGAATCCTCTAATCATATTAGGTATGTAAATCGTGTGCCTGGAACTATATTATATGTCATGTTTTGTTTTGAGTTGTTTTGTTTAATATCCTACATTGACCTAACCCAGTGTTTTTCCATGAGGGCACTATATAAGTTTTGGGGGTGGTATAATTCATTATCATGTGGGACTGTACATTTCAGGATGTTTGTTTCTCTGATCTTCAAAATGAACCTGTACATTTCTGGGGAGTGGGCTGTTTTCACAGAAGAATATTGCAGGTGAAAAGTATTTGCTAAAAATGCTGGGCATGTAGTAAATGCTTAATAAATGCTTGTTGCTGTAAGCTTTTGCTTTTAACTAGGCATGGTACCATCATTACAATTTTGTTTAATAGTTTAACCACAACATTGAATAGACACTGTAAGGCCATTATAACACTGTTATTAAAAGGTAAGGACTATAAATATGCAAGTGTCTTGTTATATTAATGCTAACTGTGCAGTAAAAACAATTTTGTAAACAATCAAATTTACATTTTAAACCTGGGAATATTATAGGTAGCACAGAGTGAAGCTGAAAAGAAATTGAAGAAGGATGACAAGAAGAAAGAATTGCAGGAGCTAAATGAGCTGTTCAAACCTGTAGTTGCTGCTCAAAAAATAAGTAAAGGTAAAATTTAAATTTCAGAAGTGTGTTTTTTATCAAATGTGGTTTATGCTAAAAACTGTTTATTTTGATGTTATTTTCTTTAGATAATAAGACAGTTGTGTCTGCAATGAAAATGTTAGTCCCTTCATCAGAATTACCTATGTCAGTGGGTTGCTTATGGTTCCTCTGTATATGTTCACATCAGTGTCATTGTACAGCTGAACTGCAGCCATGCGCCCCACACTTAAGGCAAAATTAGTAATTTAACAGACTGCTAATTGATTTATAACATTCAGTCTTTGGTAGTAGCCAAGGCAAAGCCATAGTTGAATAAACTGTATTTCTCAAGTTTTTGGCACTGTTCTGCCATGTATGTTCATTCCTTTTTTGCCTCTTTTTTTTGAAATGGAGTCTTGCTCTGTCATCAGGCTGGAGTGCGATGGCACCATCTCGGTTCACTGCAACCTCCGACTCTCTGGTTCAAGCTATTCTCCTGCCTCAGCCTCCCGAGTAGCTGGGATTACAGGCACACACTAACATGCCCAGCTAGTTTTTGTAATTTTAGTAGAGAAGGGGTTTCATCATGTTGGCCAGGATGGTCTCGATTTCCTGACCTCATGATCTATCTGCCTCGGCCTCCCAAAGTGCTGGAATTACAGGCGCGAGCCACCATGCCTGGCCTCCTGTTTTGCCTCTTGCCCTATTGACATCAACTAGACAAAGCCTGTGGAATATTCTATGTTCTTGTTTGATTTCCCACTCTCTGCCACCTTTTATAGTCAGAATAAAAGAAACAAAAGTAGACATAAAATGCTACAAAAAGAACTTTAAAGAAATGTCTTGCTAATCACCCATAAGTGCCATTTTCCTTTCACATCAGTGAATGGAAAATAAGCTAACCAAAATTAATCATATTTCAGGTAGAATCCATATTTTACAGTCTGGCAGGTTATAATACAAATACCATATACCATTTGACATAGGTGCAGATCCCAAGTCTGTGGTATGTGCATTCTTCAAGCAAGGACAGTGTACTAAAGGAGATAAGTGTAAGTTCTCTCATGACTTGACTCTGGAGAGAAAATGTGAAAAGCGAAGTGTTTACATTGATGCAAGAGATGAAGAACTTGAAAAAGGTAATTTTTTTAAAACATTATCTTAGAAATAAATGTTTAATACTTTCGGTTTGTTACTAAGATATTTATTAAATGAAGAACATTTCAATCTTAATAGACTGTGTTTATAAAGAATAATTAATTGGGTTTATTATGTTTTATAAAATCTGAAAATTACCATAATATACCCTTTAAGTAAATGAAGATACTTTAAAAAACAGTGATTTATTTTGGATTTGTCTGTCACTCTTTCCTTCAGTACTACTTTCTCAGTTTGTCCAAAGTACTTAGGAAGCTTTGGTGAATAATTTTTTTTTTTTTTTTTTTTTTTTGGTGGTTGTTGTTGAGATGGAGTCTTGGCTCTGTCGCCCAAACTGGAGTGCAGTGGCATGATCTCAGCTCACTGCAGCCTCCATCTTCCAGGTTCAAGCAATTCTTCTGCCTCAGCCTCCCGAGTAGCTGGGTCTACAGGTCCACGCCTCCACACCCAACTAATTTTTATATTTCTAGTAGAGATGGGGTTTCATCATGTTGGCCAGGATGGTCTTGATCTCCTGACCTCATGATCCACCCACCCTGGCCTCTCAAAGTGCTGGGATTATAGGTGTGAGCCACTGTTCTGGCCTTGGTGAATAATCTTAAACTATTCATTTCTGCCTTTGGTGTTTTAAGAAAACCATGAGGCCAGGAGCAGCAACTCATACCTATAATCCCTGCACTTTGGGAGGCCAAGGCAGCAAGAATCACTTGAGCCCAAGTGTTCAAGACCAGCATAGGCAACATAATGAGACCCCATCTCTACAAAAAAAATAGAAAAACTAGCCAGGCATTGTGGTGCATACCTCTAGTCCCAGCTACTTGGGAGGCTGAGGCAGGAGGACTTGATCGAGCTCAATCAATCGAGGCTGATTGAGGGAGGTCAAGGCTTCAGTAGACTATCATCATGCCATCACACTCCTTCCTAAGCAACAGTGGGAACCTGTCTCAACAAAAATAAAAGAAAAAAATGTTAAGCCATGAGTCTTATAACACATCATTCATGTCTAAGGAGATACGTGTTGTGGGAGTAGTAGATAAAATTACAGTATTTAATCTTCATTTCTTTATTTAGATACTATGGATAATTGGGATGAGAAAAAGCTGGAAGAAGTAGTGAACAAGAAGCACGGTGAGGCGGAAAAGAAAAAACCAAAAACTCAAATAGTATGTCCTTTTCTTGAATTGAGTTGCTGTGATATTTATCATTAGGGAGAATTATGTGGCAAGGTATTTGCTGCTATTTTCTATTAGATTATTCTGTAAGTTATTGGAAATTTTGATTTCATCAAGATAAGGTACATGAAGCTTTATTTTTGGAGTTTACAAGTTAGATTTTGTAGATTCTTGTTCAGAAATAGCTGAACAAGAATAAAAACTATGTTACTGAAGTCCTTTAAATGCCTTTTTTTTTTTTTTTTTTTTTTTTTGAGACAAGAGTCTTGCTTTGTCGCCCAGGCTGGAGTGCAGTGGTGCTGTCTCAGCTCACTGCAAGCTCCGCCTCCCAGGTTCACGCCATTCTCCTGCCTTAGCCTCCGAAGTAGCTGGGACTGCAGGCGCCTGCCACCACGCCTGGCTAATTTTTTCTATTTTTTTAGTAGAGACGGGGTTTCACCGTGTTAGCCAGGATGGTCTCGATCTCCTGACGTCGTGATCCACCCACCTCGGCCTCCCAGAGTGCTGGGATTACAGGCGTGAGCCACTGCACCCGGCCTTAAATGCCATTTTCTGAGGTGAACTTTCTCAAATATGGATAAACAAAATTACATACCCAGACAAAAATCCCTATTTTTTTTGCATAGAGTGGAAGGAGGCGTGTTAAACTAACCCACTTAATAATTTATTTAGTTTCAATAGACATAAATTTTTTAATTTTAAGGTTTAAAATATTACTACATATCAATTCCAGAATGAATTTTTGGTAGGTAGTGGCTCTAATTCCAGGAAATATACCATTAAAAATTGGTTCTTTATATCTCAAACTTTGCATTTATGTCTATATTTATAGTGTAGTTACAGTGAAAAGTCTTGCTGTGCTAGAAAAATTCTAAATACTACATTAATACACATCTGTTATGTTTGTTTTAGGGGGCGGATACTGTTTGTTAATTTTCTCTTACTTGCAAAGCTTATTACTTGAGGCTTAAATACAATTGTATCTTCCATCCATGTTGTGAAGGGTGACTCTCTCTTGTGTTCCTTTCGTACCTTGCTCCTGTATACTGCTTGTGATTCGTTTTTATTTAGGAAAGATCAAACCAAAGAAAATTATTTATTCGATTTATTTGTGTTTTATTTTATTTTTGAGACAGAGTTTGGCTCTTGTTGCCCAAGCTGGAGTGCAATGGCACGATCTTAGCTCACTGCAACCTCTGCTTCCTGGGTTCAAGAGATTCTCCTGCGTCAGCCTCCCAAGTAGCTGGGATTACAGGCATGTGCCACTATGCCCAGCTAATTTTTTGTATTTTTAGTAGGAGTTTCACCATGTTAGCCAGGCTGGTCTTGAACTCCTGACCTCAGTAGGTGATCCACCTGCCTCAGCCTGCCAAAGTGCTAGGATTATAGGTGTGAGCCGCCATGCCCAGCCTGATTTTATTTTTTTATAGCCAATTGTATATTCTGATTTGGGGGTGTATATTTGCAAAGGGTAACTGAAACAAGTCATTTTTGTATGATTTAGAATTTAGAACAAATGAAAATTTTTTATAGATTCCCCTTTAAGGGAATTTGTCATTGTTTTAGGTATTTTAAGATAAACATACGTTGCATTTCTGCAGAGAATAGAAGCTAGACAGAGCACCCTTATGTACAGAAATGAATAGAATGTACTTGTGTAATAGAACATACTTGTGTCTATACTTGTTCCATATACTTAGGCATTTACCTTGGAAATGGCTTACACTGAGCCACCGCTTGTGAATAATATTGTCTCTATAGGTGTGCAAGCATTTCCTTGAAGCTATTGAAAACAACAAGTATGGCTGGTTTTGGGTATGCCCTGGAGGGGGTGATATTTGCATGTATCGTCATGCACTTCCTCCTGGATTTGTGTTGAAAAAAGATAAAAAGGAAGAGAAAGAAGATGAAATTTCATTAGAAGATCTAATTGAGAGAGAGGTAACTAGTATCCTTTTCCTACCATAAAAACTGAAAGCAGTATTTATTGTGAAATTCTAATACTTACCACTTGGGGGCAATAGCCTTTTATGGAAGGAAAAAATAAATATATATTGAGATCTATTTCCAAAATTGCCCTACTTTAATTATTCTTGTATATGTAAAGTGTTAACCTAGCCATAAACGTGAGCCAATCATGACATTAATTTTAGGGTTGTGAAACAATTTTTTAAGTACTAGCTACTGGCTTATCAAATTGTTTCTCTGAGATTGAGTTACTAAAAATGCTTAGTTCTCAGATTGATTGAATTTTTGTAGTTTTAGATTTTTTGCCCTGTTGTCTTTTGTTTTTCACTGGTATTTCAGTTATTAGCATATGTATGGAAGAAGACAACACTCTAGTTTTTAAATTACATGTTTTATCAGCTCTGGACTCAAAACACTAACTCTGCTTATAGAAGGGAATAAGTCTGAAGAGGATATTCAGCACTTGTCTTTGGCTCAGTACAAAACACAGTTTTTATTCTATGAAAATTTTGAGATTATTAGAAACATTAGATTTAGGGTTGCATATTAAAAACTGTATCCATTTTGCCTTATTATTTAGTGTCTCAGTCACGATATAACGTACTATAATAGAAAATATAGACTTCAGAGTCAGGTATATTTGAGATGGTTTGTGTACTGGTTCTCACACTTGTTAGCTATTCATCTTTTGTAAATTCCCCATTACCCTTTGTTCACTTATTTTTGGGAATCCGTGCATTAGCATGTATAAAGCATTTAACACCTGGCAGGTGTTCAGCAAATTATTTGTTCTATATATTTATTATTTGATTATTGGCCCTGAGAAGCAGGTGTTTTTTTGTTTGTTTAGTTTTATTTCTCATCTCCTCAGAAACACAAGTGAAACTTGGATATTGTTATAGTGCTTTTTATATTTATTATTTTCAGCAATTGATTCATGTTAAAACAATTTCTTATGACAAGTAAGTTTTACTCATCTTCAATGTTGAGAAGAAATCTAGCTCAGAATAGTATATTTTTAGTGTTTGTATCTCTGGATACTCATTTTGCTCATTGCCATGTAAAGTAAAAATATACATATATCAGCTTATTCAAATGTAATATATTCAGGATAGTCATGGGCAAGGAATTAATCACATTAAGAGAAACTGCACTAAGCACTATTTGAGGTGAATTCTGTGGGAAAAAAAATTAACTCTTTATTGTTGCAGCGTTCTGCCCTAGGTCCAAATGTTACCAAAATCACTCTAGAATCTTTTCTTGCCTGGAAGAAAAGGAAAAGACAAGAAAAGATTGATAAACTTGAACAAGATATGGAAAGAAGGAAAGCTGACTTCAAAGCAGGGAAAGCACTAGTGGTATGTCTCTGACTCACCCAAACTGATTCTTTATTCTTCCATTTTTAATTTTCTGTGTCATGCAAGATTTTGTCCCTATTTCATCAATGACAAGGAATGTTTAGATTTTTGACCTGAGTTGATATATTTGTGTGTCTGAATAGATCAGTGGTCGTGAAGTGTTTGAATTTCGTCCTGAACTTGTCAATGATGATGATGAGGAAGCAGATGATACCCGCTACACCCAGGGAACAGGTGGTGATGAGGTAAGAGGAAGTTTTGTGCCTCATCTCCTTATGTTAATTGAAAGAAACAATAAATAATATCGCAACATGGTTAAGAGCCACCAACATCAGAGCCACGGTACCTGGGTTCAAATCCTTACTCCAACCATGGGAAATTACTCTAGGCCTCCACCCTCATCTGTAATATGGACATAGTGATTATCTCTACATCATAGGGAGTTTGTGAGAATTAAATGAGTTCATGAATTAGTTGTTCTTTATACAGCTTAGAATAATGCCTAGTAGGTGGTTGAGTGCTATATGTATTACCTGTAAAAAGTATGTTTTGTCCTCCCTCTAAAAGAAAAAGAGTAATTTTTGTTTAATATTTTATGTTTAAAGTTATGGGACAAGTGCACTAATTTAAAACTACAGTGTAGGGAGCATGAGACAATAGCACAGTCATTTGGTTGTTGACAGATTTAGTAATAACAGATAAGTTACTATTCATTTTTTGTGTACCTACAAAATTCTGGCCTCTGGGTTGAAAGAAAAAAATCGTACTCTATATATAAAAATGTGATGGCAGAGGAAGAAGGTTCATATACCACCTTGCTATTCTTTTTAAAAGAAACTTAGGAAAAATAATTTTGACAATAGATCTTTTGTTTTTGTTTTTTATAGAGACGAGGTCTGGCTTTGTTGCCCAGGCTGGTCTCAAACTCCTAAGCCCAGGTGATCCTCCAGCTTGACCTCCCAAAGTGTTGGGATTACGGTTGTGAGCATCCACACCTGGCCAGTAATTGGTCTTTTTTTTTCACTTGGATCAGTGATAATTTTGGCTAATTAAGATAAATGTCAGGAGTAAAAGAAAACTGTTCTTATTTGTAACAACTTTCTTTTCTATATGTTGTTAAAGGTTGATGATTCAGTGAGTGTAAATGACATAGATTTAAGCCTGTACATCCCAAGAGATGTAGATGAAACAGGTATTACTGTAGCCAGTCTTGAAAGATTCAGCACATATACTTCAGATAAAGATGGTAAGTATGCTAACTTTTGCCTAATTTTAAGAACTAGGAAATTATCTATAGGGGGTTATACCAGACTTGGCAAACTTAGATGTGTGCAGGTACCAGACTGGTAACATAAATGTGTGGTTTGACCATATATAAAAAGAGTAATAAATAGTAAAAGGCCAGACATGAGCAGCTGGGTATATATTAAAATCATTAATGGAAACTAGAAGGAGACATAAATGAGCTTGGAGTTAAAGTCAGTAAGTTCACTTTGAGACCTCATGAGTTTGAGATTTTTTGATTATCAAAAGTGTACTGTCTGGGATATTGTATAGACATGAACACCCTGCAAAACATCAGTGTTTTGGGGTAGGTAAAAGAAGAAATACTAAGGAAAGACATTGAGAAGGTCAGAGAAAAATTAAGAAACAAGTTTCCAAAGAAGCAAGTAGGATGAAAAAGAATATAAATAAGTTATAGTTGTAATTGGTTATAGGAATAAGGTGCCAGTTTCATTGAGACTGCAGTGATAACAGTGAGAAGAAAAATGAATGCAGTCCTCTCTATCTTAATGTGTAGAGGGAAGACATGGTCATGGAAGGGCTTTTTAGGATATGGAAAACCTAAATGTATCTGTAGGTCAGAGGGAGAGGATCTGGTAAGGAGGAAAAGTTGCTAATAAAAGATCAGTTATAGAAGTAAGACATGAAAGTATAAATAATGAGTTAGGTATGAGAATGGAGGGAAGGCTATCTAGGATTGTTGGTATAATTTATGTCTAATTGTGCCTTGAGTTAGGTACTTAAAGAAAGGGGTAAAAGTTTGGGAGAAAATGGCAGAAGAAATGCCCATTAAGGCAAAAGCCGAGACAGACAGAAAAGTCTGAACTTTATTTTTACAATAAAAGCACACAAACTATAACTTGAAAAACCAGCTTGCCCTCCCAAGATCTGAGAGTGTTAGCAAACCACTGTCTTGCCTGTATTCAGATTGACTTGCTCTTTGTAGAAGTAGGGGCTTTGGTGACAGTAGACACAACTGTAAATAATTCAGAGATTATAAAATTCCCAAGACTTTGTCTTCAGAGATGTTTGAAATAGCTAAAATCTAAATTAGGCTGTTAAAAAATGTCTGTGTAAATGTTGATGGCATTGAATAAGAAAAGGCAGCATTTTTTTCCTCTCAGTTATTTATAATCTATAAGGAAAAGTAGCTGTGTATAGCACTATGTTTTTTCTTAACAATTTGATTACATGATGAAGATTTTCTGGTGTCACAATCACAGCATTACAACAGCGTGATTTAAATACTATTGCAAAACCAAAAGCCAAGTAACTGCTTATATTACAAACACTTTTTTTGTTTCTATAACCATTTATTCAAATAAAATATTGTATGGAAATTAACTATTTAAAATCGAATTGCTAGGTTATGTCGGGAACACAGAGGTGTAGAAGATTGACCCTGTCTTTAAATGTATAAACCATTAAGTAGTCAAATGTCTACAGTGAAAAACAGTATTTTATACTAGGTATAGATAATTGGCACAAATAAGCTCAGAAAAGAATGATCAGTTCTTGCTGGAGTAATTCTAGGGAAATGGCTTTCATGGAGAAAAGGAAAAGAGGAAGTGTAGTATGAGTCTGTGTTGTCTATTGCTAATGTAGAATGTTGTTTTCTGCTTCTATGCCTTACTGATTCCAGTTTTTATTTTTAGAAAACAAATTAAGTGAAGCTTCTGGAGGTAGGGCTGAAAATGGTGAAAGAAGTGACTTGGAAGAGGACAACGAAAGGGAGGGACCGGAAAATGGAGCCATTGATGCTGTTCCTGTTGATGAAAATCTTTTCACTGGAGAGGATTTGGATGAACTAGAAGAAGAATTAAATACACTTGATTTAGAAGAATGACATCAAACACGTCACTGAAAAAATTAAGTCAGCTCAGCATGAGTTGAAATTGACTACATTAATTTCTTTCCACCTAGAATCAACAGGATGTTTATTTCCTATGCTGATTCTGAAGGAGTTAACCTCCTGCGAAAAAGGAATATTGTCCCTACATCTTCTCTTCTGACTTTGGCTACATCTCATAGTAAGTTCAGAGTAGTTCATGATAAATTGAAAATATAATGGTCATTGCAGAAAATGATTGATTGTTGTAACTGTCCACCCAAGTAAGAAGTGTATCTGCTTTTCCATCTTTGGTTTTCATTTGGGCATGTGCTATTACCAGAAACAACAAACTTACATTTAAAATACCCTTCATTTGACACAGTTTTTAATGAGTGATTTCATTTCCTTTGTATTTGTATGTTTAGAAGACTGCCTAAAACATCAACACTGTACTTCATAAAGGAAACTGCATATGCAGATTCAGTATTGTATATCTTTGGACAATTAGATGGACATTTAAAATGGAACTTCTTATATCTGACAGGATCAGCTACAATGCCCTGTGTTAAATTGTTTAAAAGTTTTCCCTTTTCTTTTTTGCCAATAAAATTGTAAATAAAGACCATCATACATTAAAATCCAAATATGGGCCTTTTCTTAAGTTTTTCTATGAAAAATTTAACATTTCTAGCTTGAGGATTTAAAATACCTGTTAATAGTATCACATAAGGCATTGTTTCTTAATATTTACTACAGAAGCATCTAGAGTACTTGACAGTACTACGATGAGTTTAATAACACAAATACTAAGCTTCCAAAAAGACTATAGGTGATGTTACATGAAAGAGTAACTTCGGAATTGATACAACATCAACCTAATTAAATATCACCTGCAGTTGAATCAAGTACTGCTTAAGAATCGTTGTTGAGATCCATGGTGTTAAAATAGTACATACTAATGTAAGTATAAACAAATTCACCAGAAAACTTTGGGCTGAGGGTCTTTGGCACTAAGATCCCCTGAAAAATTAGGGTGATAATACATTTAAAATAGACACAATTTGCTCATGACATATTTAATACTGGCTACACCTTTTTTATTGTTGTGTATTTTCAAATAATATGCTGCTTTTGTTATTTGCGAATATAAATGGATTTTAAGACAACTAAGATAACAGCACTAAAATGTCAGGTGAGCTGGGCCCTAATCTCATTTCTGCCTTAGATAAATTATATGATTTTTAAATCTCTGAATCTTTGTTTCTTTATTTGCATATTAAAGTTAAGACTCAATGATCTGGCCAGGCATAGTGGCTCACTCCTGTAATCCCAGCACTTTGGGAGGCTAAGGCAGGTGGATCACTTGAGGTCAGGAGTTCAAGACCAGCCTGGCCAACATGGCGAAACCCCATCTCTACTAAAAATACAAAAATTATCCGGGCATGGTAGTGCATGCCTGTAATCCCAGCTACTCAAGAGGCTGAGGCAAGGGAATCACCTGAACCCGGGAGGCAGAGGTTGCAGTGAGCCAAGATCATACCACTGCACTCCAGCCTGGGCAACAGAGCAAGACTCCATCTCAAACAAACCAAAAAAAAAGACTCAACGATCACTACCGTACTTCTAAGTTGTGAAGCCTAAGAAATTCATGATTGAAAATCTTGTCAAGTGATAAATTCAAAGTTGATAAAGAAATTGACTTCCTAGTTGTTTAGTACTAGTACTATATAACTGACAGTTTTTAAATACAGAACATCAGGAGCCAAGTTTATTTCCCAGCTACAATGAAAGTGTACTTAAATACTTCATATATATATTTTATATATTTTTTTAAAAGCTTGAGTTTTAAAGTTTATGTTCATGAAAGATTTGTTCCATTGTTTTGTAAAAGTTTAAATGGTACTTACTGCATTATTTAATAATGAAACATTTTCAGAATAGTCTAAAGAGCTTAAACCTTTTTTCTATTTTGAAGTCATCTAAAACGTTTTCTTAGAATTTATCTTATAAATAAAAGTTAAAATCCATTTACTTTAGACCAAGCTTTTCCAACCTGAAGCCATGTGCCACATACCGCCCAGAATGGCTTTGAATGTGGCCCAACACAAATTCGTAAACTTAATTAAAACATGAGTTTTTTTTTTTTTAAATCTCAGCTATCGCTAGTGTTAGTGTGTTTTATGTGTGGCCCAAGACCGTTCTTCCAGTGTGGCCCAGGGAGGTCAAAAGATTGGACACCCTTGCTTTCGACCTTAAGTTTGGGGGCTTTTTATTTTTAAACTGTATATAAAGTAGGGCCATATAAACAAAAGGATGCTGAAAGATTTTAGGTGTGTTTAAAACATTACTATCTTACAGCAAATAATGTGATCTCAAAAGTCAAGGTGTTTTTTAGTAAGTATCGATATAAATTAGCAAAATGGTTCAATGTGGAGGTAATTTTTTATACCTACAAGTCTTTAATTACTGGGTGGCCTTCCTCTATCTTGCCTTGAAATTTCTTCCATTATTGAGACAATACATGCACAGAGAATGTCAAAAGTATTTTAATCTGAGAGAATCAGAGTGCAAAATTTAATCTGCTTCTAAAATTATAGTACATTTCAGAGGTTTATAGAAATAATTTTTGTATTTTCAATGTAGTTACTCAATATTGGTACAGTTAATTTGAAATTGGCTCTACTTTTCAAACCCATTTATATGTAAATAACCATTACAGCCTATAGTGATCGCATGTTTGCCAGTCTTTCTAATTCAAAATACAGTCATGTGTCACATAACAAAGTTTCAGTTGCCTCTGCACTACATGTACAAAGGTGTCCCATAAGATTATAGTAACTGTATATTTTTTTTTTTTTTTTTTTTTTTTTTGTGAAACGGAGTCTCGCTCTGTCACCCAGGCCGGAGTGCAGTGGCCGGATCTCAGCTCACTGCAAGCTGCGCCTCCCGGGTTTACGCCATTCTCCTGCCTCAGCCTCCCAAGTAGCTGGGACTACAGGCGCCCGCCACGTTGCCCGGCTAGTTTTTTGTATTTTTTTAGTAGAGACGGGGTTTCACCGTGTTAACCAGGATGGTCTCGATCTCCTGACCTCGTGATCCGCCCGTCTCGGCCTCCCAAAGTGCTGGGATTACAGGCTTGAGCCACCGTGCCCGGCCAGTAACTGTATTTTTACCTTAACCTTTTCTATGTTTAGATACACAAATACTTACAATTGTGTTATAATTGCCTGCAGTATTCAGTACAGTAATATGCTGTACAGGTTTGCGGCCTAGGAAAATAGGTTATTTCATATAGCCTATTGGCAGGTGTGGTAGATGGTAGGCTGTACCCTCTAGGTTTGTATAACTATGATGTTCACACAACTGAAATCACCTAACGATGGGTTTCTCAGAACATATCCCTTAGTTAAGCGGTACATGACTGAAGTTACATTGTGAATTTTACCTTATCTTTGCACAGATGGTTTATCAGATGCTGTAAGCCCATCATACATGGACCGATATAAATGGTATAATTGTACAGTATATTTTTAATGTGTATTATTCAGCGCTGACCATTAAATGATTCAGAATGTGATAGCAGTGAGATTACAGGATCAGATCATTAAGAAAACATTGCATCTATCAGGTTTTAACACATAAAGTGGACAAAGGGAACTTACGGCAGACATTCATACAGATAATTAGTAGTAGTATTATATGAGTTATCTTGTTCTGGGTAGTTAACTTTGTATAAAGAACTTTCAGAATCACAGACGAGATTTCTCCCTATGTTAAGTATAAGACTGTGATACTGATACAGATATATATCCACATACACTATTATGTTAATGCTTCTAGGTACTTAGCACACCATTCATACCATATGAACTCAGATATATGTTGTAATAAATTCGTTTCAAGGAATACCAGATGAGAGGATAAACTACCAAAATCTTGTGTTTTGGGGTTTTGTCTCTTTTTTTTAAGCATATGTCTTACTGATGATAGGTAGGTTCTCTGAGAACAAAGATAACACTTTACTTTTCAATTGTAGAAATTACTGGAAGCTGAACTCTAACTAGAATTTGACAACATCTGCAAAATTTTATAATATTTCTAGAAACAAACCCAAATGAAATAATAGTGCAAAATGTATTTTCACATTTTCTCCTTTTAATGTTGTATTTTTTAATTGTTACTCTTTGTTAATATCGAAAGAAGAGAAAAGGAGATTCGTTTTCATTAATTTCATTAATATTGTGTGCTTTGCCACACATACAGCACTTGTATTGGGCACTACAGATAGCATGAACTGTATGACAGTTTAAGACATGGTCTCAGCCTGATTTGAGTATACATTTTAGAATGAGAAAATCACAACTATACAAGGCAGAACTAGTAAGTTCCTGACCATTAACAAAGATGCCTTTTCAATTAGACTTTCCAGTATTTTACATTCAGTTCCATTGAGTTTTTTGTGGTTTTTTTTTTAAATAAAGATTTTCTTTGTGAAGATAGTGTGATGGACATTTTTCAGACAAAGGTGGTTATTTTGTACTCAGTCCCGAGAGGCATACATTTCTGTTACAGCTGATCTGGTTTTCAAACGTAAAATTAACTTGTCCTTATGGGACTTAAGTATCAAGACTTAGTTTCCTTACTCCTATGTAGTTAGCCTTATAAACCAAAAGAAAATGAAATACTACTTTTTTTTGCCAGTTAATCTCCAGGGTGTTTTCAAAGGACCATATATCAGCTTCATTCCAAATGTGTTTCATTCCACCTGTGACTCCTTTAAACTATATTTTTATCTAAGTCTTAGGAAACTGTATATTTTAGTGACAAAGGTCATCAATATGACTTAAGAATTTTTTATGTTACCATATTTGATGATTATGTATTTTGAATTATCTTTTTACAGCATGTATGGAAATATATCAGAGAATGTATAATTAAAAGAATTTAAAATCTCTCAAGTTAGAAGTATAGTATATAATATAGTAATTATGTGGATCACTTCATGATTGTGCATTATTGTATATATTGGACATATTTCACTTAAAAGAGAAATTTAATGCATGAGAAGTGGAATCCAATGTGTTAGGAATCTTCATCTGTGAATTTTTACACTGTGCTGAATAGGTACTGAAAGTAAAAATTTTAGTAACTAAATCTGCCAGGTACAATCACATGTGCCTGTAGTTCCAGGTATTCTGGATTCAAAGGCGGAAGGATCACTTGGTCCCAGGAGTTTGAGCCTGCAGTGCACTGTGATTGCATCTGTGACCAGCCACTGCACTCCAACTTTAGTGAGACCTTATCTCTTTGAAAAAAGCAGGGAAGGGGATGATTAAATCTTCTTTGATAATTAATTTTGAGAATATTCGATTGAAAAACTAGATAATTTGTGGAGATACGTTGTCTGTCAGTTGTATACAGACTAACTACATTGGTGATTCACTCCATGGATCATTTTCTTCAGATACGTTGGGAATTATTATCTACTCCTACACTTAGGGCACTAATGACTCACCAGAGAAGGAAAAGAAAAATTTTAATTTACGTATAAAAAATTTTTTTGATTGAATAGATAATTGTGTATATTTGTGGTTAATTATTTTACACTCTGGACCTATTTCTACCCATGTAGGGAAGAAACTTAATCACTGGTATCTTCAGCCTGTCAGATACCTACCACTGATATCTTCAGTCTAGTTTTAAGAAAACCTAGGACTAAGAAGAATTATATAATCAAGTTCAAGCTAATCATGGCCATTTTTTAATTACCTGACCTTTTTTAATACTTTTTCCCAGAGCAACCTTCTAAATGGAAGGGCAAAGCCTCAACTATCTACAATGCAGCTTTTAAGGACTCCTAGATGTATGAAATGCCTTATGTACAGGAGATTCCATCTATGCCTTGACACCCACACCACTCCCACCCCTGTTCCTCTTTCAAGAAGGTTTTTGGCAGCAAATAATTCTCTTTATTTAATTATTATATTTAAATATTTTTATATATTCACATTAGGGATAACAACTAAGAAAATTATTTAATTGGCAGATTGATTAGGTACTTGTCGATTGATGACATGTATAACAGTCCAAATGGTATGATAGGTGAAGCCAGTGCAGTAGCACATGCCTGTCATCCCAGCACTTTGGGATTGCTTGAGCCCAAGAGTTCGGGGTTGCAGTGAGCCATGATTGCGTCACTGCACTCCAGTGCACTCCAGCCTGGGTGACAGTGTGAGACTCCATCTCAAGAAAAAAAAAAATTGTATAAAGGGTGAAGGTTTACCCTTTATTAAAAAAACGAAAGCAGAATCAATATTAGAAGAGACAGAAGTATTAACACAGATGAGTTGTCTATAAGAAGATGAGAAAAAGTGAGCTACCACCTCATAATGTTTAAAAGGCTGCAGGGGTATTCACAGGAACAGTTCTATAGTATGCTAATGATTATATACCTCTGTGTACATATACAGCATGCTACTGTACAAAAATAATACTATCTAAAAATACAGGAATGCAAGGAACAAGTGAGTATCATTTAAAGAATCAGTTCTCTTGATAATCCATTTGCACAAAATCAAAGGTTTCTTCTGGGAAGTACATAAATGCACTTTTCACTCTATACATGCGAGTGTCATGTGCATGGAAAAGAAAGGGAGAATCTCAAAGACTTCTATAGCTAGAGATGACAAAATATTCTTGATATTGAATAATCATGTTGAATGCCTTTTAAATCTCTCGAATGCATTAGTGTAAAATATAACAGTTTTAAAAGGTAGCACAGTTCCCTTCCACACAGAGTTAGCTGACCTCCCTCTTTCAGAATTGCAGAATATGACTCACCAGAGAGGCATGTGGCAATTAATTTCAATCAACTATTGCTAATAAGGGATAAACTACAATAAAATCCTCAAAATTAAGAGCCAAATATTCTTTGTTCAGATGTTGTTCCCCCTCCCCCAGTTTGATTATGTAATCTGTACAATTATAGGAAGAAATACAAGATTAAATAAGGTGAACTTCTGTTGAAGAGAGAATACCAGATAGTACACTTCTTTTGCTGATTTTTTAGAAATACTGAGTTTGAATTTTCAAAGGAATGAATTTTAGCATAAGATGGCCATACCAAAAAAGTGCTTGCACCTGAAATTTTTCATGTTAAACTAGAAGTGCTATGAAAGTACAGTATAGAATATAAGTTTTATTATGTTTAGAAAAGTATATTATACTTATTAAAAAATCATTTTTAATCTTTTTACTGAATACTTAAATATTCCAAAAATGATTTTCAGAGCATTACTGGACATTTTAATTAAAAAGAACTAGTTAGTATGAGGAGATAGAGACAATGGTAAATATCTACTACTACTCCCTGCCCCCAGCAAAAAAAAGTGCCATTCAGGGAGTAGGAAACAGCAAAAGTGGAATTTAAGTTTTCCTGAATGGATTTAACCTGTTAGCATTTAAAAATAGTATTTTGTGGTCAGTCATCTTAAGCTTGTCTTTATTTTATCTGTATGTACATAGTTTTTATTAGAAATAATACGCATTAAAATTTAACAGAAACTTTGTATGCTGCCTAGAACTGTACTGGTTTATTAGAAGTCAAATACAAATAGAATTTTTTTTAAGGTTTCAATAAGATTCTTAAATGTATAATGTAATGTATTACTGCTCATTCTTCTTAAACAGAATTGCCTGCTGCTAACAGTTTTGAAAAGATTGTCCATCTTTTTCATCTCTTCCCTTTGATAGTTGAAGATCAGAAGACCAAATGCAAAATTCACTGTCAGAACTTGTCCAGAGGCAAACAGTAAAAGCATAGGAAAAATATTAAAGTGAGCCAATAGGATTTCAGAGGCCTAGACAACAAACAAGGGTGGCTAACAGGTTTATACTTGCACTGACATTTTTATATCTGACTTAATTGCATAAGTAAATGAGAATCAACATACTTGACTGTAGAAATGAGAATGAGCCCTTTATGAGAAACAGAACAATATTTTGGATTTGTTTGGCAATGGTTTTTACATGGAAATTTTGGCCACAGTTTTAAGTGAAATATATTTTTCTTTTTTAAAATGGGAGCTTATATGGTGACTTATTAACATCTAAAAATGTAAAACCAAATTTCAAAGAGGTAAATTGAGAGATATGTTTGATTAATTCCTCTGGTAAAACAAAATAGCTTTTGATAGATCTTTACTAAACTTTTTAAACAGCTTTAAGGTATATTTGACACAATAAACTATACATATTCATAGTGTACAATTTGGTGTTTGACAAATGTATTTACCTGTGAAATTGTAACAAGATATAATCTACATATTCATCCCTCCCAAAAGATTTCTTATGTTCCTTTGTAATCCTTTCCTCCCCAAACACCAACCACCCACCAACTCCAGACAAGCACTGGTCACCATAGATTAGTTTACAGTTTTTTAATGATTTTATATAAATGGAATCATATAATATATACTTTTCATTTTACTTTTACTCAGCATAATTATTTGGAGATTTATCTATGTTATTGTAGATATCAGTACATTCCTGTAAATTGCTTAGTAATAGTATTTTGTATGGATCTGACACTATCCATTCACTTGTTGATGGACTTGTGTTGTTTCCAATTTGGAATTATTACAAATAAAGTCAATATGAATATTCACATACAAATCTTTGTATGAACATATGGTTTCATTTCTTTTGGGTAAATTGTAGGAGTGGAATATCTGATTCATATGTTTTCTACAAAGTGGTTGTGCTATTTTATATTCCCAACGGCAGTTTTTAAGAGTTCCAGGCTGGTGCAGTGGCTCATGCCTGTAATCTCAGCACTTTGGGAGGCCGAGGTGAGTGGATCACATGAAGCCAGGAGTTCGAGACCCACCTGGCCAACATGACAAAACCCCATGTCTACCAAAAACACAAAAAATTAGCCAAGTGTGGTGGTGCAACTGTAATCCCAGCTACTCCAGGTGGGGCTGAGGCACGACAATCACTTGAATTAGGAGGTGGAGTTTGCAGTGAGACAAGATTGCACCACTACACTCCAGCCTGAGCAACAGAGAGACCCTGTGTCAAAAAAAGTTCCAATTGTTCCACATCCTCAGTAACACTTGATCTGGTCAGTTTTAATTTAGATCTGTAATCCATTGGGGTTAAATTTTGTATATAATCACAGTTTGGATCAAAGTTCACTTTTTTCCTTGTGTTAATCCAATTGTTCTATAACCATTTGTTGAAAGGACTATCCTACATTATCTTTGCACCTTTGTCAAAAACCAACTGATTATCAGTCAATAGTGCTTTGTTTTTTTTTTAATTCTGTTTTGATTCATTTTTGTATTTGTCCATCTTTACACTAACATAAGTCTTGAAATCTGATAGAATGAATCCAACTTTCTTAATCTTTTTCAGAGTGACTTTGGCTATTCTAGATTCTTTGCATTTCAGTGTACATTTTAGAATCAGCTATTGATTTCTACCAGAAGAAACTACAAGAATTTTTATTGAGTTTGCATTAAATCTGTAGATCAGATTTATGGAGTTGACATCTGATATAGTTTGGCTGTGTTGCCACCCAAAATCTCATCTTGAATTGTAATCTTCATAATCCCCACGTGTCAAGGGAGAGAACAGATGGAGGTAATTGAATTATGGGGCAGTTTCCTCCATGCTGTTCTTGTGATAGTGAGTGAGTTCTCATGCGCTCTGATGGTTTTATAAGGGGCTCTTCCCTCATCTCTGGGCACTTCTTCCTGCCGCCCTGTGAAGAAGGTAACTTGTTTCCCCTTTGCCGTCTGCCAGAATTGTAAGTTTCCTAAGGCTCCCAAGCCATGCTGAACTGTGAGTCAATTAAATCTCTTTCCTTTATAAATTACCTAGTCTGAGGCAGTTCTTTATAGCAGTATGAAAACGGACTAATACAATGTCTCAATGTTAATATTGAGCCTTGTGACCCATATGTATATTCAAGTATTTAGGTCTTTTAAAATCACTCCAGCAATAAATGTTTTTTTAAATTTCAGTTCACAATTATTTGTTGTTAGTATATGGAAATACAGTTGACTTTTGCATTTTAATTTTATCATGCTACCTTGCTAAACTCACTTACTCTAGTAACTTTTTTGTTGATTTCACAAGATTGTCTTCTACATAGACAATCATGTCCTCTGTAAATAAAGATGGTTTTCTTTCTTTCCAATCTGAATACATTTTATTTCTTTTTCTTATGTTATTGCATGAGTCAGCGAACTTATAGACAGTTTTATTCTTTATGCACTGTCTATACCTGCTTTCATGCTACAATGGCAGAGTTGAGTAGTTGCACAGAGACTGACAGAAAAAGTTGGTCAAACTCTGCCTTACTGTGCTGGTGATGAGAGCAAACATTCTTGCCTTGTTTGTGATCTTAAGTGGAAAGCATTCAGTCTTGCATGATTAAGTAATGACAGCTGTATATCGTAAATGCAGAGGAAGTTTTTTTTCTGTTCCTAGTTTACTGAGACTTAGTGGGGGGTTGCTTTGTATTTTGTTTTAATCAAGAATGGATTTTGGATTTTGTCAAATCTTTTTCTAACTCTATTGAGGTGGTCAAATGGCTTTTTAAAAAGACTTACTAATATGGTGAAAACAGCCTGAATTCCTAGGATAAACCCCACTTGAGCCTGATACATTTTCTTTTTATATATTGTTGGATTTGATTTGAAAAAATTTAGCGTACCTGTTTCTATGTTCATAATTGATGAATTAATCTGTAGTTTTTGTATCAGGATAATGCTGTTGAAACCAGCTCTGTAGTCCCATAGACAGTTATTTTTGGTTAAACATAGAAATTGACCCTTCTGCTGTTAAAGCTTGAAACTTATATAGGTTGGTGCAAAAGTAATTGTCGACTTTTGATCAACCCAAAGAACCAGCTTTTGGTTTCACTGATTTTTCTGTATAAATTTGCTGTTTCACTGATTTCCCCTCTGATCTTTGTTCCTTCTCCTTACTTGGGGTTTAATTTGCTTTTTGTTCCTTAACCTAGAAGTTGAGGTTATTGATTTGATCCTTTTTCTAAAATAGGCATTGAGAACTACAGAACTCCCAGCTAATTCCTCACAGCTAGATCCTCATGTTTACCCAGGTAGCTTCTGTTTTTAGTCAACACTAATTTTGACAGAAATGGCTTTACTAATATTGAGAAAGTTAAGGTTTAAGACAACCTGAAAAGAATAATCTGATTTTTTTCTAACAAGATTCTTTTTTAATGGCCAAGATGAATGATATTTTAAGCATTTGAGTAGAAATTCTTTATATGTGAATGGCTGTTGTAATATAAATGTCAAGAACTGTAGGAGAAATTAATAAAAAGGTCTGTTGAATTGCATAGTGTTTTTGTTGTAATACATGTTTCCTTTGACTTCACTGTTAAAAAGATGTATGTGTATTTAAAGTGATTCCATTAAACAAGAAAGATTCCCCCAAATATATTGCTCTTATGTTGAAGCCACAGTAACTACTAACAAATCATTTAAAACCCTGTAGAACTTTATAGGGGCTGAAATATTCAGTGGATGACCTTCTCAAAAAAGATACAGATATATCATTATGTCTCATTTTTATTTTCATGTGTTCAGATTAAAACTATTGCTTTAAATTGGATATTAGAACTCAAGAAATATTGAGACATGTTTGACCACTTTTGTTTCCTTGGTTCATTTGCTTGTCCATACCCTGAAGATTACCGTAAAAACAGGAAAAACATTTTGAAATGACAACTTGTTCAAAATCTAAACTTTAAAAACTAAGCTCTAGAAATTCAAGGAATATAATAAGATGACATTTTGTTTTGCCTCAAGCCCTGAACAAATCATTGGTATAATCATTTAGCTAATGTCAAACAACAAGTGTCTGGCAAGAGTTTCGCTAGAGTCAACTGTCAACTCTCCACAGCTTATCACTGAACTAACAAGCTTCTCATGGTGACCATATTAAAACTTACCAGTTTTACATTTGAAAGACCCAGTGTCAACCTGGAAAAAATTGCTTGCATTGATGAGTAGTAAATTCTGCATTTTGCACATTCTCACAACTGCCTGAATTCATTTCACAATGTTGGCAAAGAATCTGAATTCTTAACTGTAGTATACATACATATTTCTCTTCCAAGCAGGTATTAAAAACACATTGCTTCTCAGAGAGTTATAGTTGAGTTACTGCACTATGTCTTTTTGACAGTAGTTTTAAGGTTTGGAATATATTGGAGTTGCTTGAAAAGATTCATTATTCTGCTCTATTAATGTAACCCCAGTGGGCTGAACCATTTGTATTCAGATACATGGGGAAATATGTAGTCTACTTTAAAACTTTTTCCACTGAAAAAAAAAGAATTTTGTTAAATTAGGGGGAAAAAATAGGTAAATAATTGCAAAGTTAGTGTTTTCTGTTGAACTGTAGTAAATTATGGATGTTATTGGTACTTACTGAAGCATCAAAGTTATTTTAAAAAGAGAGACAAGCACAGTAAGCATGCCAGTACTCCTACTGCTTAATTTCAACTTCCCAGACAGTTAAGTGAAGTTTTGTTTTGGATGTGCTTCCATACGACTTTGTTTTCTGGGCAAAAGAATATCAATTTGCCTTACACAATTTTAATTTTTTTTTTTTTTTAGATGGAGTCTTGCTCTGTCACCCAGGCTGGAGTGCAGTGGCACAGTCTTGGCTCACTGCAACCTCTGCCTCCTGGGTTCAAGCAATTCTCGTTCCTTAGCCTCCCCAGTAGCTGGGACTACAGGCATGCAGCACCGTGCCTGGCTAATTTTTGTATTTTTAAAGATGGGGTTTTGCCGTGTTGGCCAGGCTAGTCTCGAACTCCTGGCCTCAAGTGACCCACCTACCTCAGCTTCCCCAAAGTGCTGTTGTGAGCCACCGAGCCTGGCCTAAAATTTTTAAATGCACTTTTTTTTTCATTCACAGCAGCCATTAAATTCAAAATGCTTTTTTACATAGATAAATTCCATATAGTAATTTTAAGGTGTACTTTGCCTTTCCTGGGTGAGAATTATATCTCTATATAAATGAAACTGTAAGTCATGGGCTTTCACATGTGAACACTAAGTGACTTGGCAGTGTACTATGTGGTTGTGAATACACTGATAAAACCAAGATATATTCTGTTTTTCAGTCTTCATGTCATCACTGATGAGGGAGAACCCTCAGCATGACAGTCTAAGGCAAGTTATGTGGGAAACAATAGCGTTATTACAGATGTGCTGATGTACAGGAAAGTGACAGAAAATGGAGACAGCTGAGTGGCCCACATCACTTACTGCTGTATTTACTTTCTTGTATCAATCCATCTAGTCTTGAACTCAGATTACATTTATAACATGACCCTCAGGAGTTCACATTCACAGGAAAAATGGTGATGAAAATGCCATGAAATGATAAGCAGGAAGCACATTGTGAAGTTGCCCTTTCGTATCCTGGCCAGCTCCTGTCAAACACAGCATTCCATGTGAACCATTGGTAATTTTCACTGGCTCAAGATGATCAAGTAATTATAGAACTGTCTTTAACCTCATTTGGTATTTACACGTTGAGGGTTTTTCTAAAGAAGTGTTCCTTTTCCTCCGGACCTCTTTGCCATCTTTGATTATTCTCTATCCCTTGGCAGTCTCATTCACTTTCATGATTTAAATAACTGCTTCCATATGAACAACTATATCTTTAGCCTCACATGTCCAGTAAGCTACTGCACAGCTCAACATGAATATCCACCAGTTCTTTAGATTCCAAACTAAAGTCGTTATTTTCTTTCCTAAATCTTTTCCTCCTTTTTCCCCTTTCTTTTTTACCTATTATTGAGATTTTATTGTCCAGCCAAGTGGACTAAAAAATATCTATTGGTTATTTTGCCAGACCAAGATTTCTCCCACATCCGTCCTCTTTTCTATTCATATGGCCACTATCCTATATTACTCAGGCTATCATCTCCTTTTTGTAATTAGTCACATGTAATTTATCTTAAAAACTGAAACATTTTTTGAGTGTGGAAGGGACACTATGGAGAGTGAAGAAAACTCTTTTAGTACTTATATTAACTGGTATACATTGGAACTGTCCTTTGCAAACTTGGGCATATGGTCACTGTACTTGTAATTAATTTAACCTGTTTCCTTTCCTTCCTGTAACTGATCCATCCAAGGCATTGCCAGATTTATCTTCTTAAGCATAGTTTTAATCATGAGGTCTCCCACTCCATAATTCTTTAATGGCTCTAAATTGCCTACCAAATACAATCTAAATATTTAGGCCTGATCTTCAAACTCTTCTTTGATGGCCCCATTTTCCCTCTCCTACGTTCTTACTTCTTTTCAAGTAACTCACAATGTAATGCTTAACTTTTTTGATCCTGAGTTACCTCATTAGTAAGGTAGGGATTAAAATGTCTCTTCCTCAGTTGTGAAGCTGTAATTATATCTAGAGAAAGTAGGTTGGTATATAAGTACTTAGCAGCAAGTACTTAGTACATAGGCACTGAGGTATTAGTAGCTATTATCACATACACTGTAGGGTTGTTTGTTTGTTTGTTTTGCTTTGTTTTTTTTTCTGAGACAGACTTATTCCGTCACCTGGAGTGCAGTGGCACAATTACACCTCAGTGCAACCTCCAAGTCCCGGATTCAAGCGATTCTTGTGCCTCATCCTCCCGAGTAGCTGGGATTACAGGCACTTGCCACCACACCCAGCTAGTTTTTGTATTTTTAGTAGAGATGTGCTTTCACTATGTTGGTCAGGCTGGTCTCAAACTCCTGGCCTCAAGTCATCCGCCCTCCTTGGCCTCCCAAAATGCTGAGATGACAGGCATGAACCACCACACCAAGCCCATACACTGTAGTTTTCTATGCCTTTTCTATGGGTTCCTACTTCATGAAATATCCCTTTTGATAGTGTTCACATTCCTAAATCCTTCCTATCCTTGAATGTTTTGAAGATGTATTCCCATGAAGACTTTGATTCCCCGAAACTGGGGATTCAAAATTCACATGGCAATTAAGAATCTGTTTCTCTACCTTCTTTATGTATCTTGGCTCTTATAATAAGAATGTTGTTTTCTTGAGAGTAGGAACTCTGTCATTCTTTGATGGTGCCCTCTTCCTTAGTGCTGTACATTTAGGCAAAGAATATTTGTTAACTTTTTTTAGTTTTTTAATTAATATTTTTAATATTTGTTAAATTTTTTTCATTAAAGGGACCATTCCTTTGGAAATATTAAGACTCTGAGACTTATGGTACTGCCTTTGCCAAATATAGTATATCCATACAGTAAAATACTACACAGCTGTTTACAAGAATGAGAAAAGATTTTTCCATGTACTGACAAAGATGACCATGATGTTCTGTTTAGTGGTTTTTGGGGTTTTTTTGTTTGTTTGTTTGTTTGTTTTGCTGGTGACGGAGTCTCGCTCTGTCGCCTAGGGTTGAGTGCAGTGGCACCATCTCGGTTCACTATAACCTCCGCCTCTGGGTTCAAATAATTCTCCTGCCTCAGCCTCCCGAGTAGCTGGGACTACAGGCATACACCGCCATACCCAGCTAATTTTTTGTATTTTAGTAGAGATAGGGTTTCACCGTGTTACCCAGGCTGTTCTCAAACTCCTGAACTCAGGCAATCCGCCTGCCTCGGCCTCCCAAAGTGCTAGGATTACAGGCGCCACTGCGCCCGCCCTTTTTCCCTTTTTTTAAAGATAAGTATGGCTGGGTGTAGTGGCTCACACCCATAATCCCAGCATTTTGGGAGGCCAAGGCAAGAGGATCACTTGAGGCCAGAAGTTTGAGACCAGCCTGGGTAATGTACTGAGAACTTGTCTCTACAAAAAAAAAAAAAAAAAAGCCAGACGTGGTGATTCATGCCTGTGGTACCAGCTACTTGGGAGCCTGAGGCAGGAGGATCACTTGAGTCCAGGAATTTAAGGTTATAATGTGTTGATTGCACCTCTGCACTCCAGCCTTGGCAACAGAGCAAGATCCCTATCCCACCTGCCCCCAAAATAAATAAATAAATAAATAAATAAATAAATAAGCAAGCAAGCCTATATGAGAATCTCATGCATGTGTGACTGGGTGCAGTGGCTCACACCTGTTATCCCAGCACTTCGGAGGCTGAAGCAGGAGGTTCACTAGAGCTCAGGAGTTCAAGACCTGCCTGGGCAACATAGAGCCCATCTCTACAAAAAATAAACAAAATAAGCCAGGACTTATTTTGGTCCCAGCTATTCAGGAAGCTGAGGTTGGAGGATCGCTTGAGCCTGGGAGGTCCAAGCTACACTGAGCCAAGATTGCACCACTGCACTCAAACTAGGTGAGTGTATAGTGTGTATGTGTGTATGTAATGAAAAAAGATCTAGAAGTTATAGGCCTGTTAACCGTAGTCGTCTTTGGTGTTTGTAGGGCGGAAGAGGTATAACTACAGAGAATTTGATTTTCATGTTTTTATTGTTTTTAAATTGTAAAAGACACCTAACAAATTTACCACCTTAACCATTTCTAAATGTACTGTTCAGTAGTGTTACGTATATTCACGTTGTTGTGCAACAGATCTCTAGAACTTTTTCATCTTGCAAAATTGAAACTCAAAACTCATAAAACCCTAATTTTTCTCCTCCCCCCAATCCTTTGGCAACTACCTTTCTACTTTTCATTTCTATGATTTTGACTACATTAGATACTTCACATAAGTGGAATAATACAGTATTTGTCCTTTTGTGACTGGATTGTTTTTCCAGTATAATGTCCTTGAGGTTCATCCACATTGTTGTATGTGACCATATTTCCCTCTTTTTAAAGGCTGCATGGTATTTCATTGCTTGTATATACCATGTTTTCTCTATTCACTCATCTCTCCAACATTTGGATTGCTTCCACCTCTTGGCTATTTCTGCAGTGAACATGGCTGTGCAAATTTCTCTTTAAGAGCCTGCTTTGAATTCTTTTTGATATATACCCAGAAGCGGAGTTGCTGGATCACATTCTATTTTTAATTTTTTGAGGATTCTATTTTTAATGTTTTATTGTTTTTTATAATGGCTGTACCACTTTACACTCCCTACAACAGTGCACAAGGCCTCCAGTGTCTCCACATCCTCCCCAGCACTTACTTTCTGTTATTTTGATAGTGACCATCCTAAGGGGTGTGAGGTTATATCTCAGTGTGGTTTTGATTTGCATTTCTCTCAATTAGTGATGTCAAGCATATTTTCATATGCTTGTTGGTCATTTATAATAGAGAATTGCCTATTCAAGCCTTTTGCCCATGTTTTAATTGAGTTATTTGGTTTTTGTTGTTGAGTTGTAAACGTTCCTTTTATTTTCTGTATATCAGTACATTATCCAATATATGATTTTCAATATTTTCTCCCATTCCATACCTTGCCTTTTTACTCTCAGTTATTTCCTTTGATGCACATTTTTTTTTTTACATTTGATATAGTCACATTTGTCTGGTTTTGGTTTTGTTACGTATGCTTTGGATGTCATATCCAAGAAATCTTTGCCAAGTCCGGTGTCCTCGAAGCTTCTCACCTATGTTTTCTTCTAGGAGTTGTATAGTTTTAGGTCTTATCTAGGTCTTTAATTTCTTTTGAATTAATTTTTGCATATAGTGTAAGGTAAGAGTCCAACTTCATTCTTTGCATATGGTTATCCAGTCCTCCCAACACATTTGTTGAAGAGACTGTCCTTTCCCCAATAGGTAGTCTTGGCATCCTTGTCAAAAATCATTTGGCCATATACACAAGGGTTTGTTTCTGGGCTGTTATGTTCCATTGGTCTATATATCTATTTATGCCAGTACCACATCATCTTGATTACTGTTGCTTTGAAGTAGGTTTTAAAATCAGGAAGAGGGGTTCTCCAAATTTGTTCTTTTTCAATATTATTTTGGCTATTCATGGTCCCTTGAGATTCCATATGAATTTTAAGATTTTTTTTCTGTTTCTGCAAAAATATTCCCTTGGTATTTTTTTGTTTTTTAGTGGCAGGATTTCACTGTGTTCCCCAGGCTGGCCTCGAACTGGGGATAAAGTGATCCACTTCAGCCTTCCAAGAATCTAGGACTAAGGCATGTGCTACAACACCCAGCTTGCCATTGGGATTTTGATAAATAATGCATTGAATCTGTAAATGGCTTTGGATAGTATGGGCATTTTAACAAAATTAAAGTTTTTCAATCCATGAGCATGGATGTCTCTCCATTTTATCTTTTTTGCTTTCTTTTAGCTATATTATATAACTTTGAGTATTCAAGTCTTTCACCTCCTTGATTAAGTTTATTCCTAAGTATTCTATACTTTTTGATGATACAGCAAATGGGACTTGTTTTTAAATTTCCTCTTTGGACTGGTTACTTTTAGAGTATAGAATTGCAGCTGGCAGGCCGGGCATGGTGGCTCACGCCTGTAATCCCAGCACTTTGGGAGGCCGAGGCAGGCGGATCACCTGAGGTCAGGACTTCAAGACCAACCTGACCAACAGGGATAAACCCCATCTCTACTAAAAACACAAAATTAGCTGGGCGTGGAGGCGCATGCCTGTAATCCCAGCTACTTGGGAGGCTGAGGCAGGAGAATCGCTTGAACCTGGGAGGCAGAGGTTGCGGTGAGCCAAGATCGCACCATTGCACTCCAGCCTGGGCAACAAGAGTGAAACTTCGTCTCAAAAAACAAAAAAAAGAAATGAAATGAAGCTGGCTTTTATATGTTGATTATATATCCTGCAAATTTGCTGAAATTATTAACGGGTCTTTTTGGTGGTATCTTTATGGTTTTCTAAATACAAGAGAATGTCGTCTGTGAACTAATATCCAGAACCTACAAAGAACTCAAACAAATTTTCAAGAAAAAAACAAACAACCCCATCAAAAAGTGGGCAAAGGATATGAACAGACATTTCTCAAAAGAAGACATTCATACAGCCAACAGACACATGAAAAAATGCTCATCATCACTGGCCATCAGAGAAATGCAAATCAAAACCACAATGAGATACCATCTCACACCAGTTAGAATGGCGATCATTAAAAAGTCAGGAAACAACAGGTGCTGGAGAGGATGTGGAGAAATAGGAACACTTTTACACTGTTGGTGGGATTGTAAACTAGTTCAACCATTATGGAAAACAGTATGGCGATTCCTCAAGGATCTAGAACTAGATGTACCGTATGACCCAGCCATCCCATTACTGGGTATATACCCAAAGGATTATAAATTATGCTGCTATAAAGACACATGCACTCGTATGTTTATTGCAGCACTATTCACAATAGCAAAGACTTGGAATCAACCCAAATGTCCATCAGTGACAGATTGGATTAAGAAAATGTGGCACATATACACCATGGAATACTATGCAGCCATCAAAAAGGATGAGTTTGTGTCCTTTGTAGGGACATGGATGCAGCTGGAAACCATCATTCTTAGCAATCTATCACAAGAACAGAAAACCAAACACCGCATGTTCTCACTCATAGGTGGGAACTGAACAATGAGATCACTTGGACTCAGGAAGGGGAACATCACACACAGGGGCCTGTCATGGGGAGGGGGAGGGGGGAGGGATTGCATTGGGAGTTATACCTGATGTAAATGACAAGTTGATGGGTACAGCACACCAACATGGCACAAGTATACATATGTAACAAACCTGCACGTTATGCACATGTACCCTACAACTTAAAGTATAATAATAATAAATAAATTTTAAAAAAATAAAAATAAAAATAAAAAATAAAAATAAAAAAAAATAATAATAATTTTACTTCTTCCTTTCCAATATGGATGCCTTTTATTTCTTTTTCTTGTCTAACCGCTGTGACTAGAATTTTCGGTACTGTGTTTCACCTATTCCTAGTTTGTTGAGAATTTTTATCATTAAAGGGTATTGAATTTGATCAAAATTTTTCTCTTTGCTTAAACCCAGGAGTTTGAGGTTACAGTGAGCTGACTGCGTCACTGCACCCCAGCCTGAGTGACAGAGTGATACCCTATCTCACAAGAAAATTTTTTTAAGACTTCTGCATCAATCAAGATGATTGTGTGGTTTTTATTTCTCAGTCTGTTAATGTGTGGTGTATTACACTGATTGATTTTCATATGTTGAATTAACTTTCTGTTTTACACATGCCTATTTGGTTTATACCATTTTTATAAGGAGTGTGTATTCTAAAATACAAAATTATGTTTGTGTAATATTTGCATATATACATGACAAGATTAATATGTTTACTGCCTAAAAATGTATTAAAAGCTTAAAATAAAATGTTTTGTTATATAAAATTTGAAAAATATAGAGAGTATAAAAAAGAAAAGTTACCAAATCGCACAACTCATAAACACAGTTAATATTTTTCCTCCATTGTGATTGGGAATTTTTTTGTTCTACATTATAGTATTACTTTCCTATCTTAAAAACTATATTGAAATCATTTTAACAAGTTGAATGGCAGAAACACTCATGGGACTATGCCTAAATTTCTAAAATATTTATATAGCATGAATATAAGAAATATATATTTAAATTTGCATTTTATTGTAAATATAATTATACAAATGAGATATTATAATTAATTACTGGATATTTAAAGTACTTTGAAGGGTTTTTTAAAATTTGGATTTTGTTAATTATTAAGTTTAGATTTGATTTTCCTTTACTTGGAGCTCAAACCCAATGGAATTGAGGAGAAATAACAGTCACATAAGGAGCAGTAGTAGTGATGATATGGAGGAAGAGGAAGAGGAGAGGAGGAGAGCAATTTATGTCTACTGAGCACTTACTATGTCCCAGGCATCATGCTAAATTCTTTACATGATAATCTCATGTATTCCTCACAATAATCCTATCATCTGAGTACTGTTATACCTATTTTACATAAAATGTAAATGAGGCCCAGAAAAGTTAAGAAGATTACCCAAGGTACAGAGCTAGTAAGCATCTGAAGCAGAATTCAAATCCTGATTTGTCTTAAGAGCTTTGCTAAGGGCATTATTTTATGAGTAGCTCTTTATTCCTAACCTAAACTTTGAATACTGTGGGGCTATTATAATTACCAATATAAAAATCAACATTACTGTGATTTAGTTAGAAGAATATCTGAGTCTATTCAGCAACTCATTTCTGGGCAATGGATCTGCAATATTAATTAATTGAATCAAGGCATAACAGATCCATTCAAAATGGATACTGATCTCTCTGTGTCAAAAAAAGATTGTGAAATGACAGCAGTGAACTTCTAAAGCAGGCCGCTTAGCCATTAAATGAATCCATTTGTTACATTCCTATATGTACTCATTCCTTGTTTCTCAGTGTGACATCCTTATAGCAATCCTTATAACTAGAACTTTTTAATTAGAATGATCAAAGTGCCCCATCAATAATATACTGCCATTATACATAATGTTAATGATGTGAAGCTAACGTGCTTGCTTCACATGGAGAACTTCTTGCTACAGAGAATAATTTACTTGAAATAATTTTAGGAGCAGAGATCAGTATGCAAACTGGCCATGTGGGTGCTGTGTCTGCTTAGCAATGACTCCAGTTTGTTTTTGTTTTTGTTTTTTCAAACATGGAGGCAAAAAGTAGTCAAATCCCTACAGTTTTGTTCCTTTGTTAAGCATCTCAACTTATTTCCTTCATTTATTCAACAAACTCTTGTGCAGCTACTATATGCCAAGCACTGTGCTGGGTACTGGGGATAACAGGAGAAAAAAAAAATCCTGTCTCCAGGAAGCCCTAGCCTAATGAGAAAGACAGAAAACTAAATGGTTTTAATACTGTGTGATAGAGAGATGCATGTGTGCTATGAGAGCATGTGAGAGGAGCATCTAACCAAAGCAGGAGCAAGATGGAATAATGCTTTCACTAAAACTTGAAGTGCAAGTTAAAATTGCCCAAATGAGTAAGTGAAAGTTGGTGTTTGAGCAGCATTAGCAGAGGTACAGGATGTGAGTGAGCCCAGCTCATGTAAAGGCCCTGAAACTAGTTCAGTATAGTTGGAACATGAAGCTAAGGAGGAGTGGTAAGAGATTTCTGATTTAGTTGAAAACATTCTAGACCTAAGGAAACAATAATTAAGAGTTTCAGAACTCCAAAAGCAAGCTTTCACAGTCAAATAATTATTGCTAAAATTAAAGGAATGTTTTTGTCTTGGCATTCCTCCAAAGTGATCAAATTATTAGATGCTGCTAAGGCTTTTAATGATAAACAAATGTCATGCAGTTTTCCTTTAGATAAAGCTAGAGAGTAAGATAAGAGGTTCTGAGGTGGCTTGCGCAGAGGAATGAAGACTATAGTAAAGCTCATTCCTGAGATATTTCAAGAAATAGCTCACACAACAAAGCTAGTCAGCTCCTGCTTCTTAAAATCCGATAGTGGCTAAGAAGCCCCTGCCACTACTGAGTCCTCAATGTTGCCAGAAATGGTGATCTTTAGCAAAAAATTTCATCAAACCCAAGCAATAACTGAGTTAATTTTATTGACTATTATGCCATCAAAAAGGGCCAGATTTTTAACCCCAAAATGATGTTCTCCTTGCTTATATATCCCACCTTCCCTAGCTTCCTCTGAATCTGAATGAATTACTCATCAATAACTTTCAAATATAATTATTATTAATAATGTCTTGTTTTAATATGCTTATAATTTGATAGGCATTAGCCAAACATAGAACAAAAGTTAGATTTAACTACATTGACCAAGTTCTCTCATATTTATTGACTTAGATAACCCAGAGAAAAGAATTAAACAATACTAATTTACATGATAAATGAAAATTTTAAAACAGAGTAAGCTATACATGTCCAGTATTAACACAGAAAATGATGTGTGTGTGTATGTGTGTGTGTGTGAGAGAGAGAGAGGCTGTCCTGCTGTCACCAAGGCTGGAGTGGTATGATTACAGCTCACTGCAACCTCAACCCTCAACCTCCTGGGCTCGGGTGATCCTCCCACCTTAGCCTCCCAAGTAGCTGGGACTTACAGGCTTGCACCACCACACCTGGCTAATTTTTGTATTTTTTTGTAGAAACAGCATTTCACCATGTTGTCCAGGTTGGTCTCGAACTCCTGGGTTCAAGTGATCTGCCACCTCGGCCTCCCAAAATGCTGGGATTACAGGTGTGAGCCACCAAACCCAACCTAGAAAAATTATTATTTAATTATTTCATATATTCAACATGAAAATGAAAAAACACGTTTCCAGTGTTTACCTCAATTCCAAATTAGTTTCTATCAACTGTCTAGGTCTTTCGACCATTACCTTAGGCTTTTCTTTCTAAAGAATAGCAAAATAATATTGGAGCTTAATATTTCCCACTAAAGTGGAAGATGTTCCTATAAATATGTTTTAGAGTTGCATGTTTGAAAATGTATCTCAACATATTGTATGTAAGGACAGAGAAACGTTTTTTCTCTCTCTTTATACTCTTCCATGGATGCTGCCCAACTTATGCACAGACCACAAACTGACAAAAGTTGTATGTCCCATAACTGTTAAAGAATGCAATTATGTAGTAGTCATAATTCCTTGCTTATTAGGGTCCCTGAAAATTGCCTCACATTCAGAACAAGCATAGATGCCCCACCCAAACTCCAGAAACCGTACAAGTAAGGCAAAGCTGCCAGAACTGATAAGGGTTTCTTGAACCTGGACACTCAAAAGCCCAAAGTGGATGAGAGAGTATGAAAGTGCAGGCAGAAAGGCCCTTTTGGCCTCAGAAGCAAAAATTCAGTGTGTCATCTTCCTTCTCCTGCAAGAGTATTGTAGTCTTGTTTTCCAAGTGTTTTTCCCATCTATGTACAGACACTGCTGTATGTGTGTATTGAACGGTATGGTTGATTTGGAATTGAATAACCCTTTTCTTGGAAACTTCTAACTGTATGACCTAACACCATGAACAACTTCCTTATTATATGAAAGGATAGCACAGTGACACACTAGTGGCCCCAAATAGAGAGTGACTACTATTGCAAATTGTTGAGAGAGCAGAAACAAAAGGCAAAACATTTATATAGATTACAACATGTTCTTGACACAGCACAAAAGTTGAATGGAGGTGAGGACAGTCTCAACAACAAATGAATTAAACATTGAATCTAAAAGGAAACCGTGACTATCAAACTTAAAGTAACAGAATGTCAACAATAAACCTTGCAGATCAGCTGTCCCAATAAAAAACCAGAATGTTGACTTTTTAAACACATATGTATCCAGAAGAATTATTGGGAAATTATTGTATCCATTTCTAAGTATCTCTAAGTACTGGGAATATGTATTTTGATACAGATTCAAAAAATAATTAATGTGTAAGACAAACTATTTTAGAAGGTATTTAAAGGATATATTTAGGTTGGTTAGGCAAAGGACTGAAAAAGAATACCCTGCCCTTATTTCAATTCTTCTTGCTCTGTGAAGGAGTGGAGCTGGCCAACTTAAATTATTTCTTTGTGCCCAGGATATAACTCATCCCAAGTAGCTTTTGAATTTTCTGGGAGCTCACAAAAGAAGAGGGGTCCCTGAAGGATTTCTAGGGCTATGAAATCGTTTGAGTACACCATGCTCTCTTTGTACACAGTATCCAGCTGAGTTCAAAGTACAAATAGGCACTTAGTAAACAATGTTGACTTGAATGAATTAACTAGATTTTTTTCCCCGTAGCTTAAGGTTAATCTCTCCTGAGACAGTATCACATTGTTTTTCTTGAAATATTTCTAATATGATACAGTTTAAGCCCCAATCTATATCATAATACAGTGAATAATCATAGTTTCTTAGACATACACTATTTCAAAATTCTTTGCCCCCTGAAAAGTAAGTTCAGGGAGACCCTTAAACCTCTCCTTACCCTAGATACTAAATTTCACTGCTTCTGGCAAGAACAGATGGGTTAATGCATTCTATTTATAGTTGATTCATATCCTTCTCCATCATAGAATGGATTCCAGGAAAGAGGCAGGATATTGTAACTGTGTGCAGTAACATTTCATAGTTCTTTAATACATTGGAAGTGCTGATGGAAAATTTCTTCCCTTCCTCATATTTTTGTGAAAGCCTAAGTTGCAAGATTTTAAGCTGGATGGTAAGAACACAGTTACATATTATCACGCTTGACATTTGCAGACTGAAAAGAACTCTTTTTTCGACTTGGTTTCTGGCTTCACTCACTGACTCAATAAACAAGACTTATTTATTGTAGAAAGATTTAAAGACCAAACCCAGCATGGTAAAATGGCAAGAGGATGGGTCTCAGAGTAACACAACCCTAGTCACAAATCCTGACTCTTTCCGCTTAATAGCTGGATGACCGTAACCTTCTGACCATCCTCACCTGTAAAATGAAGCGAAAAAGACTCGCCCTGGGGATGCTGAGTTTTGAAGAAGAAAATGTATATGAAGCACTTAGCACAAAGCCTGAATGTTCATAACTTTCTCCTCCCTTTTCTTTATCTCCTTCCCCTCTCTTCTTTCACTTCTTTTGATGTTGTACAATATAATCATGTTTCCAGAAGAAAAGATTAAGCCATGAATTTCTTTATCCTCTATTTACACAAATTACATGTTTCTTTCTAATATGAATCATTATGCAATTCTACCACATTAAAATAACAACTTATGATTAAAATATACTACTACTAATGATATTTTCAATGTATATCACCTCCCAAGTTTGAATAACTTGCTAAATATTATAATAAACTCTAAAGGTCATGATTGCCTCCTGTAACTGAATCTATCAATAGGCAAGCCTTGATCTATGCTCAGAGGATCTCATCAAGAAACTGATTTTGTAGTTTTTGCTTAGTGCACAGGCTGCGTTGTCCCCTCATGGCCCTTATGATGCAGGAGAGAGGAAAATTCTTTGAGAGAGACACTGGAGAAAGTAAGAGAGGATGAGCAGATATTTGGGCAGATTATCTTGTGGGAAGAACATACCAGAAAGAAGGAAATCAAATGCAAAGGTAATGGAGCAAGGAGTATACTTGATATATTATACACTAATATAATATTTTTGCCATTAAAAGTGATGCCAAAAAGAGCAATTACTTTTGCACCAACCTAATATAACACACTAGTGGCAAATACACTAGCAAGAAGGCTAATATGGCAGAAGCAGAGTGATCACACAGAGTGGTAGGACATGAGATCAGAGAAAGATCAAAAGGCCAGTTAACATAGGGTTTTATAGGGCATTGCATGGATATTGGCTATGGCCCTGCATAAGATTGGAGGATTTTGGAAAAGAAGTCACATGATTTCACATTATATAAGAATTACTCTGGGTGCCATGTTAAACTGGACCACAGAGAAACAAGAGAAAGCAGGGAGACTTGTTAGTACATTTGCAATAAAACGGGTGGAAAATAGTTATACCTTGGATAAGGATGTAGTAATGAAGTTATTGGAAAGAATTTGAATTCCAAGTATATTTTGAAAGTAGAACCACTAGGATTTTCTCATAGACTAGATGCGGTATACGATAGGAAGCAATAGTAAGGTATGTGAGAAAAGTCTGCAGGAGGGGGAGTTTAAGGGAGGACAATTGGAAGCTTGGTTTTGTACTTGTGACATTTATGGTGCCTATTAGACAGCTTACAAGATTATAGCTGATTATATAAAGTACTTACTCTGCCCCAGACAGTTTTAAGTGCCTAATCAACATTAATTCATTTAATCTTCACTACAGCCAGTAAATGAGGTATTTTGAATTGATGTGTCCTCAGTTCTTAGTAGGATTTAAAAATCACAAGACTGAATGAGATCACCAAGAAAGTAAGTGTAGATGGAGAAAAGAAGACCAAGGACTGAGCTAGAAGCACTCTAATGCTTAGCATTTAGGGACATCAGGGGACACCAACAAAGGAAATCAAGAAAGAGTGGCCCATAATGGAGGAGGTGAATGAGTGTCCGAGGAATCAAGTGAAATAAGTTAATCAGGAAAGATGAAGCATCATGGTGTCAAAGCTACCGATATTTCAAGTAAGATGAGGACTTACTTGAGTATTGCCCACATTTCAGTGGAATAGTGAGGGCAAAAGCCTGGTGGGAACAGACTCAAGAGGGAATGGGAAGAGAGGAAATAAAGACAACTAGTGAGCATAGGCAACTCATGAATTTTTCTGTAAGATGCAGCAGAAAAATGAGATGGTGACTGGAAGGGATATGAGGTCCAGGAAGGCTCTTTGTTTTGTTTTGTTTGTTTCTGGTTTTGTTTTATTTTTAACGACTTTATTTTTCAGATCTGTTCTAGATTCACAGCAAAATTAAGTGGAAGGTACAGAGATTTCTCATATACCTCCCTGCTAAGCCCACATGTGTGCAGCCTTCTCCACTATCAAAACCCTGCACCAGAGTGGCACATACGTTACAATCCATGAACCTGCATCGATACATTATCACCCCAAAGTCTATAGATTATATTAGGGTCCACACTTGGTGTACATTCTATGGGTTTGAACAAATGTATAATTACGGGGGATTTTGAAGGGGTTGTCTGTTTTTAAAACAGGATATTTTTCTTTTACCCACCCTGCAGTGTAGTGGCACAATTGTGGCTCACTGCCACTTTGAACTCTTGAGCTCAAGAGATCCTCCCACCTCAGCCTCCCGAGTAACTGGGACTACAGGCACATGCCACCATGCCCAGATAACTTTTTTTTTATCCATTTTTTGTAAAGATGGGGTCATCTCACCGTGTTGCTGAAGGTGGTCTTAAGCTCCTGGCCTCAAGGGATCCTTCCACCTTGACCTCTCAAAGTACAGGCATGAGCCACCATGCCCAGCCAAGTGTATAATGGCATGTATCCACCATTATAGTATCACACAGAGTAGTTTTACTTCCCTAAAAATTCTCTGTGCTCCTCCTATTTATCCGTCTCTCCCACCTAACTCCTGGCAACCCCTGATCCTTTTATTGTTTTCATAGTTTTGCCTTTCCCAGTATGTCATATACTTGGAATCATAAAGTATGTAACCTTTTTAGATTGGCTTCTTTCACTTAGTAATACGCATATAAGTTTCCTTCATGTCATTTTATAAACTGATAACTCATTTTTTTGGCATTGAATAATACTCCATTGTCTGGATGCACCACAGGTTATTCATCTATTCACCTACTGAGGGACATTGTGGTTCTAATGTCAAAATTCAAAGTTTTGGAAATTATAAATGAAGCTACTATAAACATCCATGTGCAAGTTTCTGTGTGTACGTGAGTTTTTTTGTTTTTTTGTGGTTTTTTTGTTTTGTTTTGTTATGTTTGGTTTGGTTTTTTGAGATGGAGTCTCACTCTGTCACCCAGGCTGTAGCGCAGTGGCGTGATCTCGGCTGACTGCAAGCTCCGCCTCCCGGGTTCACACCATTCTCCTGCCTCAGCCTCCCGCATAAGTTTTTAACTCATTTGAGTAAATACAAAGGAACACAATTGCTGGATCATATGATATGTTTAATTTTATAAGAAATTGCCAAGCTGGCAATTTGTCTTCAAAGTGGATGTACCATTTTGCATTCTCACTAGCAGTGAATGAGAGTTCCTGTTGCTCCACATTCTTGCCAGTATTAGGTGGTGTTAGTGTTTTGAATTTTGGCCACTCTAATAGGTGTATAGTGATAGCTTATTATAATTTGCAGTTTTCTAATAACATATGATGTGGAGCATCTTTTCGTATGCTTATATGCCATTTATATATCTTCTTCAGTGAGTTCTCTGCTCAAGTCTTTGGCCCATATTAAAATTGTGTTGTTTCTGTTGAATTTTCAGGATTGTTTGTAATATTTGGGTCAGGTGTATGGCTCTTGAGTTTAATCCCAGCACTTTGGGAGGCTGAAGTGGGTGTATCACCTGAGATCAGGAGTTCGAGAACAGCCTGGCCAACATGGTGAAACCCCATCTCTACTAAAAATACAAAAATTAGCCAGGCGTGGTGGTGGAGGCCTGTAATCCCAGCTACTCAGGAGGCTGAGGCAGCAGAATCACTTGAACCTGGAAGACGGAGGCTACAGTGAGCCCAGATCACACCACTGCACTCCAGGAGCCTGGGCGACAGAGTGACAGTTTTTTTGTTTTTTTTTTTTTTTTCAAAAAAAAAATTGTTTATATATTTTGCTTAATAATCCTTTATCAAATATATCTGCAAACATTTTATCCCAGTCTATGGTTTGTCTTCTCATTCTCTTGACAGTGTATTTCATAAAGCAGAAGATTTTAGTGCAGTCCAGCTTACCATTCTTTTTTCATGGATTGTACCTTTAGCGTTGCATCTAAAAAGTTATTACCATACCCAAGGTAATCTAGGTTTTCTCTTACGTTATCGTCTAAGGCTTTTATAGTTTCACATTTTACGTTTGGTGTATGATCTACTTTGATGTAACTTTTGTGAAGGGTGTAAGGTCAGCGTGTATATATATATATACACACACACACATATGTATATATATTTGCATATGGCTCTCCAGATATCTTATTTATTTATTAAATAAATTTATCGAACCATTTATTGCACCATTTATTGAAAAGACTATCTTTGCACTATTGTACTGCCTTTGCTCCTTTGTCAAAAACTAGTTGGCAATGTAAAAGTGTGTATGTGGGTCTATTTCTGGACTTTCTCTTCTGTCTCAATGATCTATTTGTCTATTCTTTCACCAGTACCACACTGCCTAGATTACTCTAGGTTTGTAGTAAATCTTGAAGTCATTTATAATCAGTGCTCTTTGTTGTTCTCCTTCAATATTGTGTTGGCCATTCTGGGTCTTTTGCCTCTTCATGTAACTCTATGGTCAGTTTATCAATATCCAGAAAATCTTCTGCTGGGATTTTGATTGGCATTGCATTTAACTTATAGATTAAGTTGAGAAGAATTGACATCTTGACATATTGAATCTTCCTGTCTGTGAACATGGAATGTCTATTTAGTTCTTTGATTTCATCAAAGTTTTATAGTTTTCCTCATACAGATCTTTTGCATATTTTGTTAGATGTACTCCTATGTGTTTCATTTTTGGAGTGCCAATATAAATGGTATTGTGTTTTTATTTTACCTATTTTATCTATTTTATTTTTATTTTTATTTTTATTTTGTTGTTGTTATTGTTGTTGCCCATGCTGGAGTGCAGTGATGCGATCTCAGCTTACTGCCACCTCTGCCTCCTGGGTTCAAGCAATTCTCCTGTCCTCAGCCTCCCTAGTAGCTGGGTTTACAGGTGCCTGCCACCTCACCTGGCTAATTTTTTTATTTTAGTAGAGACAGGCTTTCATCATGTTGGCCAGAGTGGTCTCGAACTCCTGACCTCAGGCAATCCACCCACCTTGGCCTCCCAAAGTGCTGGGATTACAGGCATGAGCCACTGTGCCCGGCCGGTATTGTGTTTTTCATTTCAAATTCCACGTATTAATTACTGTTATGTAGGAAAGTAATTGACTTTTACATAATAACCTCGTATCCTGCAACATTGCTATAATTACCTATTAGTTCCAGGAGTAGGGAGGAGATTTGGTGATTCTTTTGGATTTTCTCCCTAGACATTCATGTCATCTGCAAACAAAGACAGTTTTATTTCTTCCTTTTAATTATAATACTTTTGTTTCCTCTTCCTGTCTTGTTTTGTTAGAACCTTCCAGTATGGTACTGAAAAGGAATGGTGAGAGGGGACATCTTTACGTTGTTTCTGATCTTAGTGGGAAAGCTTCAAGTTTCTCACTATTAAGTATGATGTTAACTGTAAGTGTTTAATTTGAGGAAGCTCAAATTGAGGATCAATTTGAGGAAGCTCCTCTCTATTGCTTTTTTGCTAAAAGTTTTTGTTTGTTCGTTTGTTTGTTTGTTTTGTTTTGTTTTGAGATGGAGTCTCATTCTGTCGCCCAGGCTGGAGTGCAGTGGCCTGATCTCCACTCACTGCAACCTCTGCCTCCCAGGTTCAAGCAATTCTCCTGCCTCAGCCTCCTGAGTAGCTGGGATTACAGGCCTCCACCACCACGCCTGGCTAATTTTTGTATGTTTAGTACAGATGGATTTTCATCATGTTGGTCAGGTTGGTCTCGAACTCCTGACCTCGTGATCTACCCGCCTCGGCCTCCCAAAGTGCTAGGATTGCAGGTATGAGCCACCGCGCCCAGCCTTAAAAGTTTTTATTATGAGTGAGTGTTGAATTTTGTCTAATGCTTTTTCAGCATCTACTGATACAATCACATGACTTTTCTTCCTTAGTATGTTTTTATGTAATGGATTATATTAATTGATTTTCAAATGTTGAACCAGCCCTATATTTCTAGGATAAATTCTTTTTGGTTATGGTCTATAATTTCCTTTAATACATTGTTGGATTTGATTTGCTACATAATTGAGCACATTATTACTATTATTATTTTGAACAAACTGTATTTGTTAGATCAATTAAGAATGAGAAAAATAAAAGTTTTAATTTTAACTATACTTATTCCTTCTCGATGTTCTTTTTTTTTTTTTTTTTTTTTTTTTTTTTTTTTTTTTTTGACATGGAGTCTCACTGTCACCCAGGCTGGAGTGCAATTTTTTGAACTCAGCTCACTCCAACCTCTACCTCCCGGGTTCAAGCGATTTTCCCGCCTCAGCCTCCCAAGTAGCTGGGGTTACAGGCATCTGCCATCATGCCGGGCTAAATTTTGTATTTTTGTAGAGACAGGGTTTCTCCATGTTGGCCAGGCTGGTCTTGAACTCCTGAACTCAGGTGATCCACCTGCCTTGACCTCCCAAAGTGCTGGAATTACAGGTGTGAGTCACCGCACCCAGCTTTCTTGATGTTCTTTTCTTTATTTATATCTCGGCTTCTGACTTATATCATTTTCCTTTTTTTCTAAATAACTTCTTTTAACATTTCTTGCATGGCAGAGCTTCTAGCGACAAATTCCCTCAACTCTGTCTAAGAAAGTATTTCTCCTTCACTTTTGAAGAGTAATTTTGCAGAGTATTCAGTTTTAGGTCAGTGGGGTTTTTTTTTTCTCTCAACACTTTAAATATTTACTCCACTCTGCTTGCATGGTTTTTGGGCAGTCAGATGTAGCTCTTATCTTTGCTCCTCTATAAGTAAGATATTTTTTTCCTCTGGCTTCTTTCAAGACTTCTTTTTAAACTTTTGATTTTCTGCAGTTTGAATATGATATGTCCAGTAGTAGTTTTTTGGTTTTTGCTTCTTTGGTGAATGATGAACTGCAATTCTGCTTCTTTAGATCTCAATAAAAGTGGAGGAAACTCCTTTTAACTTTAGGGAACCCCTTTCATCCAAAAGAACACTGTGGAATTTGATTCAAACCCAAATGAGAAAGAGGCAGACTTTAAACACATAATCTCTCACACTTCAATGATGAAAAGAGAAACATGCCAAGAAAATGACAAACACTTAATGCAAATCAGAAAATTCTGCAACTTTGTTGAAAGTAGCCTCAATTTTTTCTGCTGTAATTGGTTTAGTGTTGCAGGATTGGCTATAATCCCTGCTCAAAATCAGCCTTAGAGCTGTTTTTGTACTACCAGTTTCAGAAGTCTAGAGTTACATGGCGGCTTGCTGCATATCTTAAGTGTTCCGTGTTCACTGGCCACAAAATTACTTCCATATTCTTATTCACAATCTTTTGTCAGAGAAAGTGCAGTTTCAGTGTTTGCTGCTTTTACAGAGTTCCATAAGAGTTTCTCTATTTTCTTATTAATTCATTGACTCTCATATTTGTCAAGAAGATCTTCATTTCCTAAAGTATCATAAGGCTGTCTTTTAGAAAAGGGAGAAAATAATCTTTTTATGAGGCAACAAGGCATTTTTTGGTCATACAAATGAGTAAGTGAAGTCTAGTGCTTAAAAGCATGGCTCTGCAGCCAGACTGTTCAGAATCAGCTCCCACCTTTCTTCACTACCACTAGCTGTGCATCCTTGGAATTTTCTCTTGGTTTCTCCTCTGTAAAATTGGCATAACAGGTTTGGGTGTCAGGATTAAATAAACATATACATTATAAAATTTTTAGGACCATACTTGACAGAATATACACTCAATAAATATTATACGTCACAACTAAGTAAGTAACACATGAATGGATTGTAGTATTTTGTAGTTTTCTTCCTAAGTGTACCTTGCCTTGGGATTCAGCATGACTAAAACACATTTGCATACCCACATCCTTTTTTTCCTTTTTTTTCCTTTATTTCTTGTGTGGGATTTTTTACTTTTTATTTTTATTTTATTTTATTTTATTTATTTATTTATTTATTTTGGCCTTTTCGCAAATAATCCTGGGCTTGTCCCTACAAAAACTAAATGCCCTGGGTTTGTCCCTATAGAAACTGTCTGTTATCTTAAGGATAGTTCAGTGTTTGAGGGGTGAAAAAGACAAAGCAGAGATGTCGCGGGTAAGATCATGAGTTCATATTCTCTGCCATATGTTGGTTGGTTTGTGTTGAGTTAGGGTTGAGTTAGTATGTATAAAGTGCTTAAAACAATGCCTGACTGAAGTGTTTGTTTTCCATTAGGAGAGAGGGAGAGAGAGGAAGAAAGTAGCACAGAATCTGAGAGAGAACTCTCTCCAGTTATCCGAGTCATTACCAAATCCTCCTAACTAGCTTGGGGATGCATCACCCTTTCTCCAAGTTTCCTGAACACACAACGCTGTCTCCTGATACAGGAGCCCTGTGAATGCTTGTTGTTCTGCCTGGAATGCCCATCGCCAACTCACCCACTCTTTCACCTTTTCACCTCTTTTTTTTTTTTTTTTTGAGACAGAGTTTTGCTCTGTCGCCCAGACTGGAGTTCAGTGCTGTGATCTCGACTCACTGTAACCTCTGCCTCCCGGGCTCAAGCAATTCTCCTACCTCAACCTCCCAAGTAGCTGGGATTACAGGCATGCACCACCACACCCGTCTAATTTTTGTATTTTTAGTAGAGAGCCTGTTTCACCACGTTGGGCAGGCTGGTCTTGAACTCCTAACCTTAAGTGTTCCACCCGCCTTGGCCTCCTAAAGAGCTGGGATTACAGGTATGAGCCACCACGCCTGGCCTACTTTTTTTTTTTTTTTTTTTTTTTTTTGAGACGGAGTCTCTCTCTGTCGCCCAGGCTGGAGTGCAGTGGCGCGATCTCGGTTCACTGCAAGCTCCGCCTCCCGGGTTCACACCATTCTCCTGCCTCAGCCTCCTGAGTAGCTGGAACTACAGGCACCCGCCACCACGCCCGACTAGTTTTTTTGTATTTTTAGGAGAGACGGGGTTTCACCATGTTAGCCAGGATGGTCTCCATCTGCTGACCTCGTGATCCACCCGCCTCAGCCTCCCAAAGTGCTGGGATTACAGGCGTGAGCCACAGTGACCGGTCTACTCTTTCACTGTTTAACCCCTGCTCCTCCTTCAAATCTTAGCACAGACATTGGTCCTTCCTGAGAGAAGGTTTTCTTTGACTCCTAAGTCCTTTGTTGTAAGGACGCTTCGTAGTACTTAACTTTGTCTGAGATTGTGTTTATGGTTATTTGGTTAGTCTGTCTACTTGTGGTTAGTCTCACACATGCTAACCAATCTGTAAATATTTATTAAATAATAACTCAATATTTGTCTCATACTCACAATTTGAACATTTTCTTCTTCTCCCTAACTTCTTCACCGTGAATGTCTGAACAGTGACTTAAAGAAGTAGCCGCAGGAGAAAAGAGTTGGGGGCTATTTCATCATGTGGCTACATCACCTCATGGTCACATCATTTCATGGCTGTATAACTAGGGCAAACGCGAAAAAGGCATATATCTTTTTTTTTTTTTTTTTTTTTTTTTTTTTTTGAGACAGAATCTCGCTCTGTCGCCCAGGCTGGAGTGCAGTGGCCGGATCTCAGCTCACTGCAAGCTCCACCTCCCGGGTTCACGCCATTCTCCTGCCACAGCCTCCCGAGTTGCTGGGACTACAGGCACCCGCCACCATGCCTGGCTAATTTTTTGTATTTTTAGTAGAGACAGGGTTTCACCGTGTTAGCCAGGATGATCTTGATCTCCTGACCTTGTGATCCGCCCGCCTCGGCCTCCCAAAGTGCTGGGATTATAGGCATGAGCCACCGTGCCCGGCCTTTTTTTTTTTTTTAATTTGAGACAGAGTTTTGCTCTTGTTGCCCAGGCTGGAGTTCAGTGGCGCAATCTCGGCTCACTGCAACTGCCGCCTCTCCGGTTCAAGCGATTCTCCTGCCTCAGCCTCCCAAGTAGCTGGGATTACAGGCATGCACCACCACCCCTGGGTAATTTTGTATTTTTAGTAAAGACAGGGTTTCACTATGTTGAACAGGCTAGTCTTGAACTCCTGACCTCAGGTAATCCACCTGCCTTGGCCTCCTACAGCGCTGGGATTACAGGCGTGAGTTACCACGCCTGGCCATAAATCTCCTTTTAAAAAGCGTAGGATACAAGAGTTGGAAGTGTTCTTACAGACTCTGTAGTCCAAATTCGTTGGTATTGACAACACAGGAAAATTCATCATTTAGTGTTTGGGTTTGAGGACTTTATCCAGTCACCTTCTAAGCAACAACTCCATATACAAATAAAAAATGTGTTTTAAACTATAAGAGCTTAAATGTGACTCATCAACATCTGCTTTCATTAAATATTTTTCCCTCAGAGACTAAAACCACTTACAAAGTTAGAATAATACTTGTAACTTAACACATGGCAAAGGACAAGTCTTTTATGCCACTTTCTTTGTAATTCTCTCATTTTAAATCTTAAATGACTTTCCTCATCACAGGACTTTTGTGAAGAATGTTTGAAAGGATCTGTTGACTCATAGTTGCAGAACTGCTTAAGTTTGCTTTGATAAGGGAATAATCAAACGCACATCTAATTTAAGTGGAAAACTACTATATTTTGATATTGTAACCTCAATATTAGAGGATTAAAAGAATTCCAGGCTGATGGGAGAAAACTCAAAAGTTTATTTTGGTCATCTTTGTTTTTAATCTCCCTTCTTTCTTCCTAAAACAGAGAAATTTTGCCTCCTCACTGCCCAGAGCCTTCCATAATAGTTCTTCAAATAGCAGGGCCCTATACTGTTTTTCATACTTTGCTTACTTTATCTGTACATCTCATTCCTGCTCTGTTCTTTCTCTACTCAGTTAAAATTAAAAAAGGAAAAACATTTCATTAAAGAACATAATCATTGTTAATGTGTTAATAGGTTTCAACAACATAATAATACTCTTCACCAAGTTAAAATCTCACATTCCAGAAAGTCCCTCAGGAATGACTAATCTGGGGGATTCCAGTCATGGCATCAGACTCATGGGTTGAAGTATATTTTAGCAGTTCAGGCTTTCTCTCTTTATTCTTTAAATGACACTGTATAAAGAGCTTCCTGTAATTGACTTTGGGCAAAGTAGACTCTGGAAATCAAACAACCAGTTACTGCCAATTAAACAGCCTAAGAATCCAAGAGGACAAAAAGTTTTGTGCAAATTAAAAGTTGTTTCCTACTTGCAAATTAAAACTTGTTTCCCTTGTTGGAGACATCTTCAACAAAGCTAAAGCAAAGGATAGATGAAAATAGCAATCAAAGGATTAATATTCAGACTATATGAGGAATTTCTACAAATTAAGAAAACATAAGCAATCCAGTAGAAAAACAAGCAAAAGTGATGAAGAGGAAATTCATTAAAAATTAAATGCAACTGATCCACAAACATTTGAAAAGATACTCAGCCTCATTTGTAACCAGAAAAATGCACATTGAAAAAACAATGAGACATGGTTTTTTGTGTACCAGATTAGCAAATATTTAAAAGTTTGATATTATCAAAATATGAGTAGGAAGTAAGGGAATCCTTAGAATTTTTTAATATACTGCTAGTGAGAGTGTAAAGTGATAATGCCATTTGTAAGTATCTGCAATGTTTAAAATGTGTGCTCTTTGGAAGCAATTCTATATCTTCCTATTCATCCTAGAAAAATACTTCACATATGTATAATGAAGCATTTCTAAGGGTGCTAACTGCAGCATCATTTGTATAACAAAATATGGAATAATACTTCTCTGCTGCCTTATTCTCCAAACTGAAATCAATAGGTGCTAGCACCCTCACCTTCTAGAGGGATCTACTAATGATCCCCAAAACTTGTTCCCCAAGGATATCTAAAACTGCAAGCATAATAAGAAGAGCATGACAGAACATAGCCCAAGAGGACCAGCAAACAAGCAGAGAAATAATCTGAGTCTTTCAGGATAGCATTAAGCCAATGGCATTAAACTTTGGAGCCATTCTACTCCATTCTACCTAAAATGAATTTCCTTTTTTAAGGTCGTCAATGTCTGTTGCAGGCATTTTTATTAGGTTTCTAGTCTTCTTTACCCAGTCATCCACTAACCTCTAAACCTGATACCTTCTTCATAGACTTTTATGCCCCACTCACAGTCTTTCTCTGCATCTTAACCCATGTCACTCTCCCATGGATAAACACTGACATATGAATCATGAAGATACTGAAAGTAACACTAAATAACAAAAACTATACTTCGAGCCCTTATTAGGTGTCACATGTGAGATGCTTTACATATATTATCCCATTTAATCCTCACATCAGTTCTAAAAGCCGGGAAATAATATGACCTTCATTGTATGGATGAGAATCAGACATGGAAAAGTTTAGGAACTTGCACAGAGTCACCCAACTAGAAAGTGGTAGAGCTGGGATTCTGACTGCAAAGCTGATGTCTGTAAACACTGGGTCATATTCCTACACAGTCTTTCCTCACTGCTTTCTGGACTTCCTGAAGCAGACCTCCACCTGTAGGCAAGACCTACCCAGATTTACTTGATGTGGTTTCACTTCCAAGATTTTGATCTTTGGAAATCCACAGTCTGACTTCAACCTCAAATCCTCCGTTTCTTCATCATCACTGAACTTGTTTTTAATCCTACTGGTGTTTGCTTGTGTCTTGAACTCTCTCTTTTCTTCAGTTTATCCTCCCTTCTCTGAGTTTATTTTTAATGTAAATAATATGCTTATTCCTGACAGTAATACACTCTTCACCGCCTCACAGCATCCCTTGCCATTTTTCTTTTCTCTCATTCCTGTCTTAGCATTTTCAAGTTCAATATAAAGAAAATATGCTTTCTCTACTGTCACTTTCTGGACATTTAACACTCTTAGGGAAAATGAATATGCTGGGTCTACAGCAATTTAATATGTCTAATTTTAGCTAAGCTCTCATTACTGCCCAGAAATTATTATATTCAGGTACAGTCAACTCTCAACCTTCCATGTGGCCCTCCTGTCCTTCAGCTCCCACCCAATTTCTGGTTATTTCTCAAAATATACCAATCACTTTCTCATTTCCCAGTAAGATTCAAGATATCAGATGTAGACTTTGTGCAGCTTCATTCTCTCCATCTCAGTATCTCTTGGTAATTTTAGTCTGTTCACCCCTTTCCTTTGCTCATGCCTCTAATGATGATGGAAGTCCTCCCTTTATGAGGTTCAACCTGGGCTCTATTCCTATTCTTCTTCACTTCCTTTAAGATCTTATGCACCAAGGGCCTCTCTTGATGGTGTTTTAATTTGCTCTCTGTTTGAGTTTCTAAAAATATTCCCTCTCCTTATAAAGATCCTTCCTTTGACTTGCTGCCCTCTCAAGTTACTGCCCTGTGTTATTTCTTCTCTTCTTTGGAAAACATATTTAAAAAGTAGGCTACCATCATAGCTTCCATTTTTTCCTACCACCCACTCATTCCTCAGATCCTTGGAATTTTAACTCCACCCTTGGTTCTCTTTCTAAAACTATTCTCTCAAAGGTCACCAATTACCCCATAATTGGCAAAGCCTACATTTTTTCTCAGGCCTTTGTGTACCACTCAGCATTGTTGAACATTCCCCTGTTTCTTGTAATTTCTTCCTTCCTTGGTACTATGACTGGTATCATTCTGGATCCACTTCTGGATCACCAGTCTTTCCTTATGTGTCCTTTCCTGTCTTCTCTTCCTTCTTCCATCTGCAAAGCACAGATACCTAGTAAGGCTCATCAGTGCACCTTTCTCCCTATACTTGCTCAGGATTCTTAAGTATCTATATGCATACCATTCTAAATATACCTAAGGTTGTGTGCAGGGGCTCATGTCTGTAATCCCAGCACTTTGGAAGGCCCAGGTGTGTGATTCACTTAAGCCCAGCAGTTTAAGACCAGCCTGGGAATACACACTGAGACCCTGCAACTACAAAAAATAAATTAAATTCATTTAAACTAAATTTGAAATATAGATATAATTAAATATATATATATATATACTTAAAACCCAGATACCCCTAAGTTCCTGAAATGCATAGAAAACTACCCTCTATATATCTTCAGTTTATATTTTAAAATAGCTATATATAGCTATCTAATATCCAGTTTTCTAAGTGAGATAGGTACTGACAAAATTCTTTAAAGAACCCATAGTGAATAGAGAGGTGACAGTGAATTATCTATCTAATATAATTGGTGTAGTAGTAGTAGTAGTAGTAGTAGTAGTAGTAGTAGTAGTACTAGTAGTAATTATAGCAATGATAGCTAACATGTATTGAATCTTGGAATATATGTCAGCCATCAGGCTAAATGCTTTATATTTAAGAATTTATTAAGTCTTCACAACAACTTTATGTGGGAGTTACTAGTACTAGCCTTTTAAGAGATTATATACACAGATTTCTCACAAATCATTACAACCACCATTACAGTAGTTATTCTTATTATCCTCATTTTGAAGATGAGCAAACCAATGTTTAGAGAGATTAAATATCACACAGCTAAGTGATGGAGACAGTATTTGAACCTGTGTCAGTAAGGATGATGACGATGGTCATAGTTACCATTTCTTAGCACCTACCACATTCCAGGACTGTGCAAGGTAAGTACATGTGTTATCTAACCTTCAGAAATCTATGAGGTTTTCCTTCTGACATAGTAGGAAACTCAGGCTAAGAAAGGTTAAATAAATGTTCTAGGTTATAGAGCAAATAAATTGCAGAATTTGTGGGGTGGATATTAAAAATGGCAAAAAGAAATTATTTGCAATTCTTGCCACAAAGAGTTACAGTCTATTTCTCCACCACTAGAAGGATAGAATGGAGCCAGAAGTGTCTAGAGTTATTCATTTGAATGTCCCATTGGCATTTCAAGCTCAATATCCAAGTCTGAACTAACTGTCTTATCACTTGTGTTGGTTAAGTTTATATGTCAACCTGACTGGCCATAGGATGTGCAGAGGAGGCATTACTTCTGGATGTGTCTGTGAAAGAGTTTCCAGATTAAATTACCATTTGAATCAGTAGACTCAGTAAAGTAGATTGCCCTTCCCAATACAGCTGTGCATCATCCAATCCACTGAGCATCTGAATAGAACAAAATGTGGAGGAAGGAGGAATTTTCCCTTTTGCTTCCTGCCTGTCTGCTTGAGCTGGACAAGTCATCTCATGTTCTCTGGTCCTTGGACTGGAATTTACACCATCAACTCTCCTGGTTCTCAGACTTCCAGACTTGGAATGAATTATACCACCAGTTTTCCTGGGTCTTCAGTTTGTGGACCTTCTTAGCCTCCGTAATTATGTATGTATACGTGTGTGAGAAAGAAGTAGCAGACAAATGTCTGTAAACAGATAGACACATATCCTACTGGTTGTGTTGTTTCTCTGGAGAACACTGACTAATATATTCCCCTAAAGTAAATCTATTTTATGTGCTTTATTCTGATATATCATGGTTTAGAATTAGGGAACTGAATCTCGACACCAATTACTCTCATCCCCCAACCTTTTAATTAAATCTGTGTTATATACCATTCCCTGGTTAATATCCATTAAATGCAACCCTAAAGTTAGTTCTCTGTTCAAAATCTTTCTGTGACTTTCCATTACCTCCCTCCCCTAACATACATACTCATGCTTTTCTGCCTTCGTGGCATTGCACTTTGCTTCTCCCACCCCATATTAAATGTTATCTGTTTTAGTCTGTTCTGTGCTGCTATAACAATACCACAAACTGAGTCATGTATAATGAATATAACTTTATTGGATCATGGTTGCAGAGGCTGGGAAGTCCTAGATTCAAGGACTGGCATCTTGAGAGGACTTTCTTGCTGTATCATCCCTTGGCAGAAAGGCAAAGAGAGGGCCAAAAAGACCAAGAGGGGGTTGAACTTACTTTTATAATAAGCCCACACTTCCAGGATAATGACGTTAATTCATTCCTGAGGTCAGATCCCTCGTGACCTAATTGCTTTCAAAGGTCCCACCTCTCAATACTGCTGCACTGGGGTTTAAGTTTCCAACACGTAAACTTTGGGGGACACATTCAAACCATAGCATCATCTCTTCCATGAGATTTTTTCTTTTTTCAAATTGATACCTAATAGATGTACATACTTTCAAGGTATATATGATATTTAGATACATTCATATAATTTGTAATAATTGAATGAGGGTAATTGGGATATCCATTACCTTAAACCTCTATCTTCTCTTTATGCTGGGAAAATTCAAATTATTATCTGCTAGCTATTTTGAAATATACAATAGATTATTGTTGACTATCGCCACTCTACTTATTTATCAAATACTAGGTCTTATTTTTTCAATCTACCTGTACTTTTTTCTTTTTTCTTGAAACAGGGTCTCACTCTGTCACCCAGGTAATGGCAAAATCATGGCTCACTGCAGCCTCAACCTCCTGGGCTCAAGGGATCCTCCTGCCTCAGCCTCCCAAAACAACTGGGACTATATTCATGCACCACCATGCCTCACTAATTTTTTTTCTAACTCTTTGTAGAGATGGGGTCTCACTATGTTGACCAAGCTGGTCCTGAACTCCTGGCCTCAAGGGATCCTCCCTGTTTGGCCACCCAAAGTGCTGAGATTACAGGAGTGAGCTACCACACCCAACCACTACTGTAATTTCGTACCCATTAATCAACCTCTCTTTATCCCCTCATTAGTTTTTCTTGATGCCACTGCATGGCAGTCATGTCTTCTCTCTTTGAATTTTTCATAACACTTTGTTTTGCTTTTCTTGTTTTAATTACTCATCTTGCGTTATAGGTATTTATGAAAAGTCATCATACATTTTACCAGATATCAACCTCTATAACCAAGAGATGGTGTCTTAGTCATTAGTGTCATTAGTCATTAGTCATTAATCATTAGTGTATTATCTGTAGTAACCTCTCAGAACCTTACACACATAGGTTTTGAAAATTTGGAAACCCAATTAATAAAATATTATTTTTCTTCTAAACCCAACTGAGGAAAACATATTGAAGTCAGATTTATAGAGAAATATCAGCTTTATTACTGATTAAAAAAAAAACTCAATTGGAAAATGTGATTAAATGACTTGATATTGTAACTCTAAAATAGTAGGCTTATCATCTACCCTGTCATGGAAGAGCTAGACAGGCCAAAGTCTTCCCCAGGGGCTGGGCCTGACTGCCTAGTGGAGACCCAGACCAGAATGTACCTGGTCAGCACAATGACAGATCCACTGACCACACAGCCCAGTTCCTTTTCCCAAACCCACCAATCAAATAAGTCACCCCTCTTTCAGAAGAGAAGTGAGTGACAGGGAAGAGAGATCTGAGGTATTGATCCAGCTGAATTCTCTCCATATAGAAACATGAGGATTGGCCTTGATGAAGATGGTGAAAGCTGAAAGGACAGCCTATCTTCAGCTAACAGCCGACCGCATTTATGGAACAAGGACTAGATAAAAAGTGATTTAATCTAGAGGTATACATTAATATAATAATGATGAGCGTGATGGTGCAACATAATTTTACAGTGAGTTAGGGCATCTTTCTAAGCCTTTTCATTGTATTAACTCAATTATCACCCCTATAATGACGGAGCATGTACTATATTATTATATCTTCACTTTACAGCAAAATAAACTTTGATAAAGAGTTTAAAATTTATCCAAGTTCACACAGCTAGTAAGTGTGAATTCAAAAACAGTCTTCCTCTAGAGCCATTGTAAGCTGAAAAATATTAATGATTCTTTTCAAATGTCTGTGCTGTGTAAACCTCCCCAGCCCACACACCACTTACCTGCCCCCAGCAATTTCAATAACTCAAGGTTTCTCTTTGTCATAAATAGGTTATTATTGCTTTGAAAGTTTTCAAATGAAGAATGTCTGTTATTGTGTGATCAAACCTTAGACAGTTGCATCATTAATGAAAACCCCAGATTGCTTTCCAGAATCTAGATAGCCTTCTGAAAGTAACAAATAGTATCCTCTGGTTCTATTTTCATTGACTGTTTTCCATCATAAAATGTGTATTTATTTTATGTGATAAAATTATCTTGTCTACAGATGCCTCTCTCATTCACCAACCCATGTAGTATTGGTTTTATTTTCTAAAAAGTTCAATTTACTACTAAGACACTTTGCTTAGCTAAGAAAACACGGTAGAGGCTGTGTGGAATGAAGGTATTAACACAGGAATTTAAAAAATCCCTTGATGATTACATTCCGGCCTGGAAGACTGAAATGATTGTCTCTTAGGACACACTGAATCAGCACTAATCAAAAGCGATGTGTTATGAAAAGAAATAGGTACATGCGATAGTCAGTTATCGGGGGTGGTTGCTAAGTATGTTAGCTGCCACCAGTACAAAGCTCCAGAAATCCACCCTCACGCATGTCTAACACCAGATAATAAATGCCCCCAGCACTGGTGCAAGTCGAGGATATGTGATTACATGCACTTTAGAAATCCCAGAGTACCCTGACTAGGGTAGGGTAGAGTAGGGGAAGCAGGATAAGGTGGGGAGAGAAACACACACAGATATTTTTATAGTGCCACAGTCATTCAGTTGCATTTTGATAGCTACTTTAATGAAAAGTTTAAATTATCTTTGGAATTTGGATAAAATCTGGGCAGAATCCAATATGCCTTGCTACACTTTAAGAGCCTCTCCTCAGCCACAGCTAGGGCCTTGGACACCCCATAAGAAGTCAGGAATTTCACTTAGCTGCTCAGGGAATGTCTCTTTGTCTGCCGTCAACCCTTCATCCCTGGTTCCATTCACTTTATTTTGGCAAATGCAGTGTCATTATTATTCATGAGTAACAAGGGACCTACATAAAATAATTATAGTTTCTACCTTCATTAAAGCTGCAGTATTAAAAAGAAGGATAATACATTTTTCTTTATAGTACTTATATAGTACTTAGTGCACAGTAATTGTTATACAGATATTAGTAACAATAATAATAATAATAATGTTTCCTATTTTACTTGCCCAGAATTAGCCTCTTTGCTTATTTATCTTAAACTCATGCCTTGGCTGAACTCTGGTTTTTGCCCCTTGGCACTTTCTTGTATCCCCCATGTTTTTCAGATAGCTGGCCAATTTTTGTCATTTTGTCTGTGTTCTCTCTCCCTGTCACACACACACACACACACACACACACACACACACACACCTGCCTTTAGGATCAGAGGTCAGCTTCAGTGCCTCAGATTTAAATAGATACTTCTCAACATTTAAATTGGTGAGTTCACAAGATGAATAAAAGACTTAAATGTAACCCCTAACACTGTAGAAACCCTAGAAGACAACCTAGGCAATACCATTTTGGACATAGGTCCTGGCACAGATTTCATGACAAAGACACCAAAAGCAATTGAAACAAGAACAAAACTTGACAAATGGAATCTAATTAAACTTAAAATCTTCTGCACAGCAAAAGAAACTACCAATAGAGTAAGCAGACAATCTACAGAATGGGAGAAAATGTGTGCAAACTATGCATCTGACAGTCCAATATCAAGCATCTATTAGAAACTTAAAATTTACAAGCAAAAAAAAAAACAACCCTATTAAAAAGTGGGCAAAGGCCATGAACAGACATTTCGCAAAAGAAGACATACGTGCAACCAACAAGCATATGAAAAAAAAAAAGCTCAACATCACTGATCACTAGAGAAATGCAAATCAAAACCACAATGAGGTACCATCTCACAACAGTGGAAAGGCTTTTATTTAAAAGTTAAAAAATAACAGATGCTGGCAAGGTTTTGGAGAAAAGGGAACACTTATACACTGCCAGTGGGAGTATAAATTAGTTCAATCATTGTGGAAGACTGTGGCGATTCCTCAAATACCGAAAGACAGAAATGCCCTTTGACCCATCAATGCCATTACTAGGTATACACCCAAGATACATACATCATTCTACCACAAAGATACATGCATGTGAATGTTCACTGCAACACTATTCACAATAGCCAAGACATGGAACCAACCTAAATGCCCATCAATGAGAGATTGGATAAGGAAAATGTGGTACATATACACCATGGAATCCTATGCAGCCACAAAAAAGAATGAGATCATGTCTTTTGCAGGAACATAGATGGAACTGGAGGCCATTATCCTCAGCAAAATAATGGAGGAACAGAAACCTAAATACTGCATGTTCTCACTTACAAGTGGGAACTAAATGATTAGAACACATGGACACAAGGAGGGAAACAGCAGGCACTGCTGGGGGTTGCTCCTTGAAAGAAGGAGAGTATCAGAAAAAAAATAAATAACTATCGGGTACTGGGCTTAGTACCTGGGTGACAAAATAATCTGTACAGCAAACCCCATGACACAAGTTTACCTATATAACAAACCTACATGTACATCCCGGAACTTAAAATAAAAGTTTAAAAAATAAATTTAGTGGAATTTTGTTTTTGTAACACAGATTAATTTCATAAAGATTAGATAATGATCTATCACCACAGAATGTTTTAGGTTTGTAAAATTATGCTATTGATTTGAACTATTCATTTTTGCATAATTTTTAAAGGTAGATAAATCATCACTAGCATAACTGATAAAATTTTTTCCCTTGCATATGATTTTATTCCTATGTTCAAAGATTTTATTTACAAGCTAATATAAAACATTTAAACTTAAAAAATAAAAACTGAAAGTAAAAAAAATTTTCCTGTTCTGGAAACATTGTCTGTGTTCAAAAGTATAATACCATAGGCCTATCTGCTAAAAACACACTGGTAAACAGTCAAACTTAATTACTTGAAATTTTGTTTCCATGTAAAATGTAAGTGTTGAATGAGCAATTGCTCTGTTGAGGGATTATATACATGTTTCCAGTCAGCAGGATGTTGTTCAAACTATGTTTCTAAAGAACATGAGTTATGATGATTTCACACTTGCCAAAAAGAATTATAATTCCTGTTTGAAATCTACTGGAAGCTCAAATGTTTCTGACTGTGTCAGATCTGACTGGAAACAGAGCCCTTAAGTGAATGAATCATTGAACAAAATCACTTATTCATACTGACATTTCATGAGGAACCCAGCTAGACCCTTGCCTTACAGCAGCTTGCAGTATAATGAGGAGCTAGGACAAATGCATATGTAAAGATGAACGCTAAAAATCAGCCTGGGTTATGTACCAAATAAATAGCACAGCCCAGTACTGCTGAGATATCTAAACTGGAGTGTGGAACAATTACCAGCACCCTTTTACCCATAAGGGAATTTCACACCTAATGGCAAAGCAAGGATATGTTTTCTCAAGATTCCCACTATGTAATGTAGCAGCATTTCAGTGATGCCTGCAACACATGGCAAGATAAAATAATGAGAAGTGGAGTAAACTTATCCAATATCTGTACAACTCATGCTTGGGAATTAACTCCCTATACACTCTCAGTCTATGCAGATAATTTCCTAAGCAGCTAATTCCACTTCTAGCTCTGAAGCATGTTATGTGATACAGATGTGGCCAGAGTATCATTTTATATGGTGCTCATTATTAACTCACAAGCAGGTCAATCATAGTAATGAGACTGTCACACTGTGTTAGAGGCATCAAAGTAACAGACTCCTTTCCTGCTGGACTCGAACCAGAAAGATTGTGAAGATGAGGCTTGTGCAGCTCTCTCATCACCACAAGGAGTCTTAGAATGAAGCCTTAGCATATCTCACACAGATCGTAATATGGAGATTAAACTTGAGTCAAGAGATAGAAGCCAAGCCCTTCCTGCTTCTGCATTTTTCAGTTATGTAAGCCAAGAAATTTCTTTCTTAAGGTTGTTTGTGTTCGAGGGGTTTTTGTTTTTGTGATTTGTTTTTGTCTCACATAACTTGTAAGTGTGGTAAATTTTATCTTAGGCAAACAGAGGCCAACTCAGGAGTTCAACATTAAGGAATTTCCCTTTCTCTCCAATCATTGAATCAATGCTCTCTCTTCTCAAGAACCCATGAGTCAGGTGCCTGCAGCCTCACTGGCAAAAAAGATCAGTGTGCCTGCCTTAATGGAACTTACACTGTTAAAGTATATATTATACAAAGAAGTGTTAATTTCCAATTGAGATAAGTGTTTCAAAAGAGAGATGGATGGTCCTATCTATAAGGACCTGAGACAGGAGAAATAGCCCAGTGAGGGAGGCCAGGGCAGCTTTCCTTTAAGGGTAGACCTGAAGGAGTGTAGACATTTCCTAGATGAGGAGGGGCCCTGTGAGAGAAGAGGATACAGCAAAGTTGAGGTTCTAGAGAAGGACAGTGTGGCTGTGACACAGGCATCGAGGTTTGTAGGATCGTGTAGGACCTCAAAAACTATGTTTAGGATTTCAACATTTTAAGAATGAAATGGAATTAATTTGATTTCTGTTTTAAAGAAATAGGTCTCATTTATGTCCCTGTTTCTGATCTTACTGTAACACCTCTGAAGCAAAGCATGTGTTTCTTTCAACAAAGATTATCCAGTTCTTCATTCTATAATATATTGGATATAATATATATATCATATAATATTCTATAATATGATATATTCTACACCCGATAATATATTGATGTAATATATATTATATATAGGGGTGTGTGTGTGTGTGTGTATATATATATATCTCCTGCAAAATAATTTAACAGAAAGAAAGAAAGAAAAGGGTGGGGGAGAGGGAGGGAGGGAGAAAGGAAGGGAAGAAGGAATGGAGGAAGGGAGGGAGGGAGGGAGGAAGGAAGGAAGGAAGGTAAGAAGGAAGGAAGGAAGGAAGGAAGGAAGGAAGGAAGGGGAAAAGAAAGAAGGGAGGAAGGAGAAAAGATATATGTTTCAAGAAGAGTTGTTTACACTTTCAGTCCCTACATTTGTCTCCATCCAGACACTCCCCTACATTATTTCCTTTCTCATTCTCAACTTCTCAACTCCTTCATGTCCTCTACCTTGAACGCCCACACTCCCCCACAACCAACCCACACATACTGCCTAAGTCTGCCCTTCCTTACCCTTTGTTGTGCTCTGAGTCATTCCTCAACTCTAGGTCCCGATGGAAACATACATATCTTTGTCTTACTCCTCAGGCCTTATTTGATTTTATAATCATTATAGTTGTGATCACACTGTATAAATGTGACAAAAACTGCCAGCTGCCTAGCTAATGTCCACTGGTTCCTTCTTTCTAAGTATTATAATCGTGATTGTATTTGATTTATTAAGGTGAATCCTCTCAAACCCTTCTGCCACCTTCTCAACTAAGATTGTGGAATATTCTGTTTCTTTTTTGTTATTCCTACAATGTTCACAGCATCTTCATCAGGAGTAGGTTCCATCTCAAGAAACCATTTTCTTTCCTCATTCATAAGAAGCAACTCCTCATCCATTCAAGTTTTATCATGAGATTGCAATATTTCAGTCGTATCTTTATGCCGCACTTCAAATTTCTTCTATATTTACCACATCTGCAGTTACTTCCTCTACTGAAGTCTTGAACCCCTCAAAGTCATACATGAAGGCTGGAATCAACCTCTTCCAAAATGCTGTTAATGTTGCTCTCCTCCCATGAATCATGAAGGTTGTTAATGGCATCTAGAATGGTGACTCCTTTCCAGAAGGTTTTCAATTTACTTTACCCAGATCCATTAGAGGAATCACTACTTATGGCAGCTATAGCCTTACAAAATGTATTTCTTAAATAATAAGACTTGAAAGTAAAAATTACTTCTTGATCCATGGATTACAGAATGTATGTTGTGTCAGCAGGCATAAAAATAACATTCATCTCCTTGTACATCTCCATCAGAGCCCTTGGGTGACTGATTGCCTGGTCGATGAGCAGTAATCTTTTGAAAGATACCTTCCCTTCTGAGCAGTATGTGTTAACAGTAGGCTTTAAATATTTGGTAAACCATGCTGTAAACAGATGTCCTGTCATCCAGGCTTTGTCCCTCCATTTATAGAGCACAGGCAGAGTAGATTTAACATAATTTTTAAGGGCCCTGGGATTTTTGAAATGGTAAATGAGCATCAGCTTCAACTTGAAGTCACTAGCCGCAATCACACCTACAAGACAGTCAGTTAGTTCTTTGAATCCAGTAATTAATTTCTTCTCTTTAGATAATAGCTATAATAATAATAAGTCCTAGATAGCATCTTCTTCCAATATAAGGCTGTTTCTTCTGCATGGAAAATCTGTTGTTTAGTGTGGCCACCTTCCTCAATGATCTTAGCTAGATCTTCTGGAGAACTTGCCGCAGCTTCTACACCAGCACTTGCTGTTTCACCTTGCACTTTATGTTATGGAGATGGCTTCTTTCCTTAAACCTCATGAACCAGCCTGTGCTAGCTTCAAATTTTCTTCTGCAGTTTCCTCACTTCTCTCAGCCTTCATATAATTGAAGAGAGTTAATACCTTCTTCTGTATTAGACTTGGCTTAAGGAAATATTATGGCTGTTTGGTCTTCCATCCAGATGACAAAAACTTTCTCAATATCAGCAATAAGGCTGTTTCACTTTATCATTTATGTGTTCACTGGAGTGGCACTTCTTATTTTCTCCGATAACGTTTCCTTTGCATTTACAACTTGGCTAACTGTTCAGCAAGAGTCCTAGTTTTCAGCCTATCTCAGCTTTTGATATGCCTCCCTCACTAAGCTTAATCATGTCTACCTTTTGATTTAAAGTGAAAGACATGGGAATCTAACTGTCACTTGAACACTTAAAGGCCACTGTAGGGTTATTAATTGGCCTGATTTCAATATTGTAGTGTCTCAGGAAATAGGGATGCCCTAGCGGAGGGAGAGAGGTGGGGGAATGGCCAGTTGGTGGAGTAGTCAGAACACACACAGTGTTATATGGTCAGGGTTCTTAGTCCCTCTAAACATTTATGATAGTACCATCAAAGATCACTTATATGGGCAGGGTTCTTAGTGCCTCTAAACAATTATGATAGTAGCATCAAAGATCACTGATCACAGATCATCATAACTGGTATAATAACAATGGAAGTGTTTGAAATATTGCGAGAATATTGTGAAATGAACACATGCTGTTGGAAAAGTAGCACTGATAGACTTGCTTGATGCAGGATTACCACAAACCTTCAATTTGTAAAAAATGCAATATATGCGAAGTACAATAAATGAAGCCCAATAAGATGAGATATGCCTACACAACATCAGGTATTCCCCCTAAGAATTTGTGTGGTGTGTTTTATTTACTTGGATAAATTTTGCTTGGGTGTCTTAGGTACCTGAAGTTTCTGGACTTCCAGGTATTTAACTCTAGGCTTCATCCTTTGCAGGGTGCTTTCACTGTTGCCATATTTTGGAAATCCATATCCCACTTTTCCTACTTGTTCAAAACTACTTCTCAGGGGCTATCCCCATTTCACACTCTACTTTGCCTTGTTTCCAGATGAAATTCCTGAAGTATTTAAGCTGCGTGTCCTATTAGGCCATCATTTATATTCCATACTTTGAAAGCTCCTTCCCCTACTCCCTAAGTATGACTCAACTTTGATTCTGGGCTTTGGATAACTGGTCTTCAGTAGACTAAGTTTATAATATCCAAATGTAGCTTCTGATATCTGTTCCTTTATTTTGGAAACTAAAACTGGCCCTAATTAACAACGAATCTTGCTAGCTTTTTACTAACTCTCCTCCATCTCTTAGTGATTAGTTTTGCTTATTATCAATTTGTCACCTTTACAAGGTGAGGCATATGGGTAGTTCCTAACCCTCCAGGTCTCTCCAGTTTGCTAAGAGCCAACCATGACGAGCAGAATTGCTGTTACATCTAGTAGAGAGATCATTGCCAAGTTAATTTGGTGAGTCGGAGCAGACTCAACAAATTGTTGATCTAATAAAATATTAACAACTGTGTTAATTGTTATATTAATAACCCTACAGTGGCCTTTAAGTGTTCAAGTGACAGTGATAGCATCCACACAATGAAGGCTGACATTTATTATGCAGTTAATTATGTGCTTGACATGTCCCTAAGCATTTAAATCTGTATCTTATTTATCCGTACCAAAACTGTGTGTGGCACATGCCATCATATTCTGTATTTCATATATGCAGAGATAAGAAAATGGTTCTGGGGGTGTGGTGGCCTAAACTAATAAAGAACCCTTCCTACCATTACTTAGAACTGTTAAACAAAATAAAATAAATTATACTGCAAATACCAAGGTGAGCTTGCAAAAAATAATGGGAAACTTCCAGGTATTAAGAAGAAATAGGCATTAACATTTAGGGATTTGGACTTTAAAACTCAAAAGAAACAAGGGACAAGTTAAAGATTTGAAGGTGAGACCTCTCTATAAACCAAGTCTCACAAAGGCCCCCACTGTCAGTGAAAGGAGAACTAGAAAAAGTCTGCGTATGGGTCCCCAGAAGGGAGCAAGGAAACATCTCTGCCTGGACAATTGGGTTGTGGAGCAGTGATGATCAGGGATGCCTGGTAGAAACAAATGAAAGAGCATTCTGAAGAGCACTTCTATATATAAGGCAACAGGAAGTTCTTATAAGAGAAGCAAAACCCTGATGAATTCTAAGACACACAAGGAAATAATGTGTCGTAAGCCAGAGCCAGCAGATACTGTAACTGGGGGAAATTAGTACATCCAAGAACGCAGAAAACAGAATAATATGAAATAAGTTATGAAATAAATATTTTGAAAATAAGTAAACACATGAAAGAAGGAAGAGAAACATATGGAACATAATCACAATGAAAAAAGAGCAGGTGGATTTTAAAAAGGACCAGATAGAATAACTGAAAAGGAAAACCATAGTCACTGAAAGGTTGAATAACTTGCTTGAAGTCATTCAATCAGAAAGTCACAGAACTAGAGCTCAAAACTCAGCTTTGTCAGTCACATGCTGTATATTCTGAATATTAAGACACACGATCTTCCTATTGATCAAAATCTAGGCTGGGGGTAGTGGCTCACGCCTGTAATCCCAGCACTTTGGGAGGCTGAGGTGGGAGACTACTTGAGCCCAGGATTTCAAGACCAGTCTGGGCAACATGGATCTCATCTCTACAAAACTTTTAAAAACCTAACCAGGCTTTGTGGCACATATCTGTGATCCCAGCTACTCTAGAGACTGAGGTGGGAGGAATGTTTGAGCCGGAGGTTGAAGCTGCAGTGAGCTGTATTTGTACCACTGCACTCCAGCCTGGGCAACAGAGTGACTCTGTCTCAAAAAATAAAAATAAATAAATAAATAAACAAATAAATAAATAATAAAATAAAACCTGAACTAATGAATTCCATAGGAAAACGTCACCCTTTTGATGTGGTGAAGTCTCTTTGGAGTGAGCATATTACTAAAAATCACATGTTGAGGTAAAATTAAAAAAAATCCTTACTTTTCTATGGGAAATTAACAAGTTATAACAAAAAAAAGTGTTGAAATTGGTAAAGTCAACAGAAAGATGTCTTGCAAATTATTAATTGAACAGATCCATCAGTGGCTGTGACAATGAATGGCACATGTCTTGCTTTTCTTTTTTTTTTTTTTTTTTTTTAAATTTATTTATTATTATTATACTTTAAGTTGTAGGGTACATGTGCATAACGTGCAGGTTTGTTACATATGTATACTTGTGCCATGTTGCTGTACTGCACCCATCAACTCGTCATTTACATCAGGTATAACTCCCAACGCAATCCCTCCCCCCTCCCCCCTCCCCATGATAGGCCCCGGTGTGTTATGTTCCCCTTCCTGAGTCCGAGTGATCTCATTGTTCAGTTCCCACCTATGAGTGAGAACATGCGGTGTTTGGTTTTCTGTTCTTGCGATAGTTTGCTAAGAATGATGGATTCCAGCTGCATCCAAGTCCCTACAAAGGACTCAAACTCATCCTTTTTTATGGCTGCATAGTATTCCATGGTGTATATGTGCCACATTTTCTTAATCCAATCTGTCACTGATGGACATTTGGGTTGATTCCAAGTCTTTGCTATTGTGAATAGTGCTGCAATAAACATACGTGTGCATGTGTCTTTATAGCAGCATAATTTATAATCCTTTGGGTATATACCCAGTAATGGGATGGCTGGGTCATATGGTACATCTAGTTCTAGATCCTTGAGGAATCGCCATACTGTTTTCCATAATGGTTGAACTAGTTTACAATCCCACCAACAGTGTAAAAGTGTTCCTATTTCTCCACATCCTCTCCAGCACCTGTTGTTTCCTGACTTTTTAATGATTGCCATTCTAACTGGTGTGAGATGGTATCTCATTGTGGTTTTGATTTGCATTTCTCTGATGGCCAGTGATGATGAGCATTTTTTCATGTGTCTGTTGGCTGTATGAATGTCTTCTTTTGAGAAATGTCTGTTCATGTCCTTTGCCCACTTTTTGATGGGGTTGTTTGTTTTTTTCTTGTAAATTTGTTTGAGTTCTTTGTAGGTTCTGGATATTAGCCCTTTGTCAGATGAGTAGATTGCAAAAATTTTTTCCCATTCTGTAGGTTGCCTGTTCACTCTGATGGTAGTGTCTTTTGCTGTGCAGAAGCTCTTTAGTTTAATGAGATCCCATTTGTCAATTTTGGCTTTTGCTGCTGTTGCTTTTGGTGTTTTAGACATGAAATCTTTGCCCATGCCTATGTCCTGAATGGTACTACCTAGGTTTTCCTCTAGGATTTTTATGGTATTAGGTCTAACATTTAAGTCTCTAATCCATCTTGAATTAATTTTCATATAAGGAGTAAGGAAAGGATCCAGTTTCAGCTTTCTACTTATGGCTAGCCAATTTTCCCAGCACCATTTATTAAATAGGGAATCCTTTCCCCATTTCTTGTTTCTCTCAGGTTTGTCAAAGATCAAATGGCTGTAGATGTGTGGTATTATTTCTGAGGACTCTGTTCTGTTCCATTGGTCTATATCTCTGTTTTGGTACCAGTACCATGCTGTTTTGATTACTGTAGCCTTGTAGTATAGTTTGAAGTCAGGTAGGGTGATGCCTCCAGCTTTGTTCTTTTGACTTAGGATTGTCTTGGAGATGCGGGCTCTTTTTTGGTTCCATATGAACTTTAAAGCAGTTTTTTCCAATTCTGTGAAGAAAGTCATTGGTACCTTGATGGGGATGGCATTGAATCTATAAATAACCTTGGGCAGTATGGCCATTTTCACGATATTGATTCTTCCTATCCATGAGCATGGTATGTTCTTCCATTTGTTTGTGTCCTCTTTTATTTCACTGAGCAGTGGTTTGTAGTTCTCCTTGAAGAGGTCCTTTACATCCCTTGTAAGTTGGATTCCTAGGTATTTGATTCTCTTTGAAGCAATTGTGAATGGAAGTTCATTCCTGATTTGGCTCTCTGTTTGTCTGTTACTGGTGTATAAGAATGCTTGTGATTTTTGCACATTAATTTTGTATCCTGAGACTTTGCTGAAGTTGCTTATCAGCTTAAGGAGATTTTGGGCTGAGACAATGGGGTTTTCTAAATATACAATCATGTCATCTGCAAACAGGGACAATTTGACTTCTTCTTTTCCTAACTGAATACCCTTGATTTCTTTCTCTTGCCTGATTGCCCTAGCCAGAACTTCCAACACTATGTTGAATAGGAGTGGTGAGAGAGGGCATCCCTGTCTTGTGCCAGTTTTCAAAGGGAATTTTTCCAGTTTTTGCCCATTCAGTATGATATTGGCTGTGGGTTTGTCATAAATAGCTCTTATTATTTTGAGGTACGTTCCATCAATACCGAATTTATTGAGCGTTTTTAGCATGAAAGGCTGTTGAATTTTGTCAAAAGCCTTTTCTGCATCAATTGAGATAATCATGTGGTTCTTGTCTTTGGTTCTGTTTATATGCTGGATTATGTTTATTGATTTGCGAATGTTGAACCAGCCTTGCATCCCAGGGATGAAGCCCACTTGATCATGGTGGATAAGCTTTTTGATGTGTTGCTGAATCCGGTTTGCCAGTATTTTATTGAGGATTTTTGCATCGATGTTCATCAGGGATATTGGTCTAAAATTCTCTTTTTTTGTTGTGTCTCTGCCAGGCTTTGGTATCAGGATGATGTTGGCCTCATAAAATGAGTTAGGGAGGATTCCCTCTTTTTCTATTGCTTGGAATAGTTTCAGAAGGAATGGTACCAACTCCTCCTTGTACCTCTGGTAGAATTCAGCTGTGAATCCATCTGGTCCTGGACTTTTTTTGGTTGGTAGGCTATTAATTGTTGCCTCAATTTCAGAGCCTGCTATTGGTCTATTCAGGGATTCAACTTCTTCCTGGTTTAGTCTTGGAAGAGTGTAAGTGTCCAGGAAATTATCCATTTCTTCTAGATTTTCCAGTTTATTTGCGTAGAGGTGTTTATAGTATTCTCTGATGGTAGTTTGTATTTCTGTGGGGTCGGTGGTGATATCCCCTTGATCATTTTTAATTGCGTCGATTTGATTCTTCTCTCTTTTCTTCTTTATTAGTCTTGCTAGTGGTCTGTCAATTTTGTTGATCTTTTCAAAAAACCAACTCCTGGATTCATTGATTTTTTGGAGGGTTTTTTGTGTCTCTATCTCCTTCAGTTCTGCTCTGATCTTAGTTATTTCTTGCCTTCTGCTAGCTTTCGAATGTGTTTGCTCTTGCTTCTCTAGTTCTTTTAATTGCGATGTTAGAGTGTCAATTTTACATCTTTCCTGCTTTCTCTTGTGGGCATTTAGTGCTATAAATTTCCCTCTACACACTGCTTTAAATGTGTCCCAGAGATTCTGGTATGTTGTATCTTTGTTCTCATTGGTTTCAAAGAACATCTTTATTTCTGCCTTCATTTCGTTATGTACCCAGTAGTCATTCAGGAGCAGGTTGTTCAGTTTCCATGTAGTTGAGCGGTTTTGAGTGAGTTTCTTAGTCCTGAGTTCTAGTTTGATTGCACTGTGGTCTGAGAGACAGTTTGTTATAATTTCTGTTCTTGTACATTTGCTGAGGAGTGCTTTACTTCCAATTACGTGGTCAATTTTGGAGTAAGTATGATGTGGTGCTGAGAAGAATGTATATTCTGTTGATTTGGGGTGGAGAGTTCTATAGATGTCTATTAGGTCTGCTTGCTGCAGAGATGAGTTCAATTCCTGGATATCCTTGTTAACTTTCTGTCTCGTTGATCTGTCTAATGTTGACAGTGGAGTGTTGAAGTCTCCCATTATTATTGTATGGGAGTCTAAGTCTCTTTGTAAGTCTCTAAGGACTTGCTTGATGAATCTGGGTGCTCCTGTATTGGGTGCATATATATTTAGGATAGTTAGCTCTTCCTGTTGAATTGATCCCTTTACCATTATGTAATGTCCTTCTTTGTCTCTTTTGATCTTTGATGGTTTAAAGTCTGTTTTATCAGAGACTAGTATTGCAACCCCTGCTTTTTTTTGTTCTCCATTTGCTTGGTAAATCTTCCTCCATCCCTTTATTTTGAGCCTATGTATGTCTCTGCGTGTGAGATGGGTCTCCTGAATACAGCAGACTGATGGGTCTTGACTCTTTATCCAGTTTGCCAGTCTGTGTCTTTTAATTGGAGCATTTAGTCCATTTACATTTAAGGTTAAGATTGTTATGTGTGAACTTGATCCTGCCATTATGATATTAACTGGTTATTTTGCTCATTAGTTGATGCAGTTTCTTCCTAGCCTCAATGGTCTTTACATTTTGGCATGTTTTTGCAATGGCTGGTACCGGTTGTTCCTTTCCATGTTGAGTGCTTCCTTCAGGGTCTCTTGTAAGGCAGGCCTAGTGGTGACAAAATCTCTAAGCATTTGCTTATCTGTAAAGTATTTTATTTCTCCTTCACTTATGAAACTTAGTTTGGCTGGATATGAAATTCTGGGTTTAAAATTCTTTTCTTTAAGAATGTTGAATATTGGCCCCCACTCTCTTCTGGCTTGTAGAGTTTCTGCTGAGAGATCTGCTGTTAGTCTGATGGGCTTCCCTTTGTGGGTAACCCGACCTTTCTCTCTGGCTGCCCTTAAGATTTTTTCCTTCATTTCAACTTTGGTGAATCTGGCAATTATGTGTCTTGGAGTTGCTCTTCTCGAGGAGTATCTTTGTGGCGTTCTCTGTATTTCCTGGATTTGAATGTTGGCCTGCCCTACTAGGTTGGGGAAGTTCTCCTGGATGATATCCTGAAGAGTGTTTTCCAACTTGGTTCCATTTTCCCCCTCACTTTCAGGCACCCCAATCAGACGTAGATTTGGTCTTTTTACATAATCCCATACTTCTTGCAGGCTTTGTTCATTTCTTTTTCTTCTTTTTTCTTTTGGTTTCTCTTCTCGCTTCATTTCATTCATTTGGTCCTCAATCGCTGATACTCTTTCTTCCAGTTGATCGAGTCGGTTACTGAAGCTTGTGCATTTGTCACGTATTTCTCGTGTCATGGTTTTCATCTCTTTCATTTCGTTTAGAACCTTCTCTGCATTAATTACTCTAGCCATCAATTCTTCCACTTTTTTTTCAAGATTTTTAGTTTCTTTGCGCTGGGTACGTAATTCCTCCTTTAGCTCTGAGAAATTTGATGGACTGAAGCCTTCTTCTCTCATCTCGTCAAAGTCATTCTCCGTCCAGCTTTGATCCGTTGCTGGCGATGAGCTGCGCTCCTTTGCCGGGGGAGATGCGCTCTTATTTTTTGAATTTCCAGCTTTTCTGCCCTGCTTTTTCCCCATCTTTGTGGTTTTATCTGCCTCTGGTCTTTGATGATGGTGATGTACTGATGGGGTTTTGGTGTAGGTGTCCTTCCTGTTTGATAGTTTTCCTTCTAACAGTCAGGACCCTCAGCTGTAGGTCTGTTGGAAATTGCTTGAGGTCCACTCCAGACCCTGTTTGCCTGGGTATCAGCAGCAGAGGCTGCAGAAGATAGAATATTTCTGAACAGCGAGTGTACCTGTCTGATTCTTGCTTTGGAAGCTTCCTCTCAGGGGTGTACTCCTCCCTGTGAGGTGTGGGGTGTCAGACTGCCCCTAGTGGGGGATGTCTCCCAGTTAGGCTACTCAGGGGTCAGGGACCCGCTTGAGCAGGGAGTCTGTCCCTTCTCAGATCTCAACCTCCGTGTTGGGAGATCCAGTGCTCTCTTCAAAGCTGTCAGACAGAGTCGTTTGCGTCTGTGCAGAGGTGTCTGTGTGTCTTAGTTTACTGTGCCCTGTCCCCAGAGGTGGAGTCTACAGAGACAGGCAGGTTTCCTTGAGCTACTGTGAGCTCCACCCAGTTCGAGCTTCCCAGCAGCTTTGTTTACCTACTTAAGCCTCAGCAATGGCGGGCGCCCCTCCCCCAGCCTCGCTGCTGCCTTGCCGGTAGATCACAGACGGCTGCGCTAGCAACCAGGGAGGCTCCGTGGGTGTGGGAACCTCCCGGCCAGGTGTGGGATATGATCTCCTGGTGTGCCTGTTTCCTAAAGCGCAGTATTGGGGTGGGAGTTACCCGATTTTCCAGGTGTTGTGTGTCTCACTTCCCCTGGCTAGGAAAAGGGACTCCCTTCCCCCTTGCGCTTCCCAGGTGAGGCAATGCCTCGCCCTGCTTCAGCTCTCGCTGGTCGGGCTGCAGCAGCTGACCAGCTCCGATCGTCCGGCACTCCCCAGTGAGATGAACCCAGTACCTCAGTTGAAAATGCAGAAATCACCGGTCTTCTGTGTCGCTCGCGCTGGGAGTTGGAGACTGGAGCTGCTCCTATTCGGCCATCTTGCTCCGCCCTCTTGCTTTTCAATTAAACTTCTGATCTATTTGTCATTTGTTGTGTATGGTTATTTGCATGATTGGAGTAGGAGTCTGGGTTGGAGATGGATCATTGAGACATGCAGGTGATGTTTAAGAAGAGAACTGAAGGTATTTACTGCTTTAAAAAATGGGGATCCTAGGCTGGGCGCGATGGCTCACACCTGTAATCCTAGCATTTTGGGAGGCCAAGGCAGGCAGATCACCTGAGGTCAGGAGCTTGAGACCAGCCTGACCAACATGGTGAAACCTCATCTCTACTAAAAATACAAAATTAGCTGGGCATGGTGGCTCATGCCTGTAATCCCAGCTACTCGGGAGGCTGAGGCAGGAGAATCATTTGAACCCAGGATGGGGAGGTTGCAGTGAGTTGAGATGGCACCACTGCACTCCAGCCTGGGTAACGAGAGTGAAACTCGATCTCAAAAATAAATAAATAAATAAATAAATAAATAAATAAATAAATAAGTAAAATGGGATCCTGCTCCAGTTAGCTCTCTTTTTTTTGTAAGTATTCTACCAATTTTGACAAACAGGCAATTTATAGATAATTACTGCAAACCGAACAATGATGGAGAATGAGAAAGCATTTGGTCAGGTTTATTGTTACATAGTATTGTCAATAACCACACCACAGAAACACCATTACTTTGGGCCAAATTCATGTCATGGAGCTAGATTTTTAATTTCAAAAATTTTTTATGAGGTTTGCTATATTGGACATTTAATAAGTTTATCATTTTCAAATAATATAGTTTCCAGTGCAAGGACCTATAAAGACTGTTATTAATGACAAATTTGTTGTTTTGCCCGTCTCACAGATGAGCATCATTGCACAAGTACTTATCTCTTCGTCCACAGAATCTCCGTGTATTTAATGCCTCATGTTGTTCTTTCCACACTTTTCATTATGTCCCCTTATGGGTCTTCCATAATGTATTCAAAATGTTACTGAACACAGAAGAATAAAATATGGGAATTACGTGATTGATGCCAGGCAGTAAGACGTGATCAAATAAGTGTGCTATATCTCTAAGTGTTTCCTGGCTACAGGGCCGATTGTGTCTCTTCTCCTCCAAATATGATACAGCATTCAAAGAGGTCATTATTAGAACTGAATTATCTCACTGCTGTGTATGGAAACTTAGATTTTGAAAAAAGATAGCTTAATTGTGACATGTGCAGACTAAAGAGCCCTAGGGCCTTGAATAAACATCAGTTGTAGCCAGGCAATAGTTACCACAGCCCTTGGGCGAGATCCAGTACTGTGCTGGCTTCAGGTATGACCCAGCACACGCATAGCAGTGATGGCCACAGGAATGATTGTGTTACCCCTCCCCTGGCTCCAGGAAGTTCAGCCCAGAGAGACTGTTTTTTTAGGGGAAAGTAAGGGAGGTGAACAAGGGTCTCTGTCTGGTAATTAAAAGAATTCTCATGGATTTTACCCAAGACCACTAAGACAGTATTTTTGCAAGCTTACAAGAGTTACGGTGTTACTAGCTTTGGAGTGTGCCCTAATGCACATATGGCTGCAGTGACTAAAGACTTACATTACAACATTCAATTCCCTGTGAATACTTCAAAATCCTTCACAAGAAAGACAGGAGCAAATAAGCTCAGACTGCGAAGATTAGAATAAATACCTAACTCTTCAATGCTCACAACTGAGGAACATCCACAAGCATCGAGACCATACAGGAAAACATGACCTCACCAAACAAACTAAACAAGGCAGCAGTGACAAATCCCAGAGAAACAGAAATATGTGATCTTTCACACAGAGAATTCAAAATAGGTGTTTTGAGGAAGCTCAGCGAAACTCAAGATAACACAGAGAAGGAATTCAGAGTTCTAGCAGATAAATTTAACCAAGAGATTGGAATAACTTAAAAAAATGAACCAGAAATTCTGAAGCTGAAAAATTCAGTTGACAAGAATGCATCAACTGTTGAGGTCAGTCTTTCAACAGTGGAATTGATCAAGCAAAAGAGAGAATTAGTGAGCTTGAAGACAGGCTATTTGAAAATACAGTTAGAGTCCTGGCTAACACAGTGAAACCCCGTCTCTACTAAAAATACAAAAAAAAAAAAATTAGCCGGGCATGGTGGTGGGCACCTGTAGTCCCAGCTACTTGGGAGGCTGACACAGGAGAATGGCATGAACCTGGGAGGTGGAACTTGCAGTGAGCCGAGATTGCGCCACTGCACTCCGGCCTGGGCGACAAAGTGAGACTCTATCTCTGAAAAAAAAAAAAGAAAAGAAAAGAAAATACAGTCAGAGGAGACAATAGAATAAAGAATAAAAAAGAATGAAGCAGGCCTAGAGGATCAAGAAAATAGCCTCTAAAGGGCAAATCTAAAAGATATTAGCCTTAAAGAGGAGGTAGAGAGAAACTGGAGTAGAAAGTTTATTAAAATAAATAATAAGAGGGAACATTCTGAACCTAGAGAAAGACATCAATATTCAAGTACCTGAAGGTTGTAGAACATGAAACAGATTTAACCGACATAGGACTATCTTAAGAAAATTAATAATTATACTCTCAAAGGTCAAGGATAAAGAAAGGATTTTAGACGGGGCAAGGTGGCTCATGCCTGTAATCCAGCACGTTGGGAGGCCAAAGCGGGTGGATCACCTGAGGTCAGGAGTTTGAGACCAGCCTGGTCAACATGGTGAAATCCCATCTCTGCTAAAAATACAAAAAATTAGCTGGGTATGGTGGCAGGTGCCTGTAATCCCAGCCACTTGAGAGACTGAGGCAGGAAAATCACTTGAACCAGGGAGGCAGAGGTTGCAGTGAACCAAGATCACACCACTGCACTCCAGCCTGAGCAACAAGAGTGAAACCTCATCTCAAAAAAAAAAAAAAAAAAAAACACAAAAACAAACAAACAAACAAAAAACCACAAGGATTTTAAAAGCAGCAAGAGAAAAGAATCAAATAACATACCAAAAAACTCCAATACTTGTGGCAACACACTTCTCAGTGAAAACCTTACAGGCCAGGAGAGAGTGGCATGACATATTAAAAGTGCTGAAGGAAAAAAAAAAAAAAACTTTTATTCTAGATTATTATATCCAGCAAAAATATGCTTCAGACATAAAGGAGAAATAAAGACTTTAACAGACAAACAAAAGCTGAGGGATTTTCTCAACACCAGACCTATCCTATAAGAAAAGCTAAAGAGAGTTCTTCAATCTGAAAGAAAAAGAGAAAAAGACATTAGCAACCAATAAGAAATCATCTGAAGATACAACACTCACTGATAACAGTAAGCCTACAGACAAATACAGAATATATAACACTGTAATTGTGATATATAAACTGCTCATATCTTGTGTAGGAAGACTCAAATATCAACCTATAAAATATAATAACTACAAAAACAGTTAAATACATAGATAACATAATAAGATGTAAAGAGAAAAAACAAAAAGTTTAAAAATGGGAGGACAAAGGTAAAGTGTTTTCTCTTTGCTTGTTATTTTGTTTGTTTATACAATCAAGGTTAAGTTGTCAACAGTTAAAATAATGGGTTATAAGACATTTGCAAGCCTCATGATAACCTCAAATCAAAAAACATACAACAAATACCAAGCAAGAAATTAAAATGTACCAACAGAGAAACTCACCTTCGCCAAAAGGAAGATGGGAAAGAGCAAAAGATGGAAGAAGAGAAGACCACAAAACAACTGAATAACAAATAACAAAATGGCAACAGTAAGGTCTTACTTATCAATAATACATTTAATATACATGGACTACACTCTCCAGTCACAAGATATAGAGTGGCTGAATGGATGAAAAAACAAAACTCAATGATCTGTTGCCAAAAGAAACGTACTCCACCTATAAAAACATAATAGATTGAAAATAAAGGGATGGAAACAGATATTCCATGCAAATGGAAACCAAAAAAGAGCAGGAGTCACTGAATTTATATAAGACAAAATAGATTTCATGATAAAGGCCACAAAAAATAAAAAGAGACAAGGTATTATAATAATGATAAAGGGGTTGATTCAGCGAGAGGATATAACAATTGTAAATATATATGCACCCAACACTGGAGCACCCAGATATATAAAGCTCATATTATTAGAGCTTAAGAGAGAGAGATGACGCCCATACAATAATAGCTGAAGACCTCAACACCTCACTTTAACATTGGACAGATCATCCAGACAGAAAATCAACAAAGAATCATTGGACTTAATCTGCACGGTAGACCAAATGGACCTAATAGATATTTACAGAACATTTCATCCAACGGCTGCAGAATACACATTTTTCTCCTGAACATATGGATCATCCTCAAGGATAGACCATACTTTAAGTCACAAAACAGGTCTTAAAAAATTTAAAAAAGTGAAATTATATCAAATATTTTATAACACAATGAAATAAAACTAGAAGTCCACAACAATATTTGGTAAACTATACAAACACATGGAAATTAAACAACATGCTTCCAAATGATCAGTGGGTCAGTGAAGAAATTAAGAAGGAAATTTAAAAATTTCTTGAAGGCTGGGCAACATACTGAGGCCTCATCTCTACTAAAATAAAATAAATTAGGTGGGCATGCTGGTTTGTTCCTGCAGTCCCAGCTACTCGGGAGGCTGGGAAGGGAGGATTACTTGAGCTCAGGAGAGTGAGACCATAGTGAACCATAATCTTGCCACTTATTGCATTCCAGCATGGGCAAGATCCTGTCTCAATTTTTTTTTCCTTGAAAAAATGATAATGGTAACAGAGCATACAAAAACCTATGGGATACGGTGAAAGCAGTACTAAGAGGAAAGTTTATAGCTATAAGCACCCACATCAATAAAGCAGAAAAATGTCAAATAACCTCATTATACATCTTTAAGAATGAAAAATGCAAGAGCAAACCAAACCCTAAAAGTAGAAGAAAAATAATAGTAAAGATCAGAGCAGAAATAAATGAAATTGAAATGAAGAAAACAATAGAAAATACCAACGAAGTGAACAGTTGGTTTTTTGAAAAGATAAACAAAGTTGACAAACCTTTAGCCAGACTAAGAAAAAGAGAGAGAAGACCCAAATACATAAATTCAGAGAAGAAAAAGAAGATATTACAACTAATACTGCAGAAATTCAAAGAATCATTAGAACCTACTATGAACAACTATATGCCAATGAAATGGAAAACCTAAAAGAAATGGATAAATTTCTAGACACACACAACCTACCAATATTGAACCACAAAGAAATCCAAAACCTGCACAAAACGATAACAAGTAATGAGATTGAAGCTGTAATAAAAGTTTCCTAGCAAAGAAAAGTCCAGGATTCAGTGGCTTCACTGTTGAATTTTATCAAACATTTAAAGAAGAACTAATACCGATACTACTCAAACTATCCTGAAATATAGAGGAGGAGGGAATATTTCCAAATTCATTTATGAGGTCAATGTTACCATGATACCAAAACCAAACACACAACCAAAAAAGGAAACTTGCAAGCTAATATCTTTATGAACATTAATGCAAAAATCCTCAGAAAATACTAGCAAACTGAATTCAACAACACATTAAAAAAAGATGGTTCATCATGACCAAATGGGATTTATTCCAGGGATCCAAGGATGGTTCGATATATATACAAATCAATCAATGTGACACATTATATCAACAGAATGAAGGGCAAAAATCACATGATCATTTCAATTGATGCTGAAAAAGCATTTGATAAAATTCAACTTCTCTTCATGATAAAAACCCTCAAAAAACTGGTTGTAGAAGAAGATACTTCAACACAAAAAGCTGTATATGACAGACCCACAACTAATATTATACTAATTGGGGAAAAAATTAAAAGCTTTTCCTCTAAAATCTGGAACAAGAAAAGAGTGCTTACTGTCATCATTGTTATTCAAAACTGGAAGTCCTAACTGGAACAATCAGAAAAGAGAAAGATATAAAGGGCATCCAAATTGGAAAGCAAGAAGTCAAATTATCCTTGTTTGTAGATGATATGATCTTTACATTTGGAAAAACCTAAAGACTCCACCGAAAACTATTAGAATTGATAAACAAATTTAGGAAAGTTGCAGGGCACAAAATCAACATACCAAAATCAGTAGCATTTCTATATGCCAACAGAAAACATTCTGAAGAACAAATCAAGAAAATAATCTCATTTACAATAGCTACAAATAAAATAAAATACCTAAGAATAAACTTAACCAAAGAAGTTAAAGATTTCTACAATAAAAACTATAAAACATTGACATAAGAAATTGAAGAGGACCCATAAAAATTGGAAATATATTCCACATTCATGAATTGGAAGAATCAATGTTATGAAAATGTCCATACTACCTAAAGCAATCTACAGATTTAGTGCAATCCCTATCAAAATACCAATGATAGTCTTCATAAAAATAGAAAAAAATCATTCTAAAATGTATATGGAACCACAAAAGACCCAGAATAGCCAAAGCCATCCTGAGCAAAAAAAAAAAAAAAAAAAAAAACCCGGAGGAATCACATTACCTGGCTTCAAATTATATTACATAGCAACCCAAACAGCATAAGACTGATGTAGTAGCAGACATACAGACCAATAGAACAGGATAGAGAAAATGAACCCGGAAATAAGTCCATTCATCTACACTGATCTCATTTTCAACAAAGGTACCAAGAACATACATTGGGGAAAGGACAGTCTCTTCAGTAAATGGTGCTGGAAAAACTGTATATCCTTATACAGAAGAATTAAACTAGACCCCTATTTCTCACCATAGAAAAATCAAATCCAAATGGATTAACGATTTAAATCTTTTTTTTTTTTTTGAGAGGGCATCTCACTCTGTCACCCAGGGTGGAGTGCAGTGGCCCGATCTCGACTCACTGAAACTTCCACCTCTGGGTTCAAGTGATTCTCCTGTCTCAGCCTCCTGAGTAGCTGAATCACAGGTGCCCGCCACCATGCTTGGCTAATTTTTTTTGTATTTTTAGTAGAGATGGTGTTTCACCATATTGGCCAGGCTGGTTTCAAACTCCTGACCACAAATGATCCACCTGCCTTGGCCTCGCGAAGTGCTGGGATTACAGGCATAAGCCACCACGACCGGCCTAAAGACTTAAATCTAAGACCTCAAACTATAAAACCACTAAAAGAAAACACTGGGGAGAGTCTCCAGGACATCGGTCTGGGCAAAGATTTTTTGAGTACTACTCCCAAAATATAGGCAACTAAAGCACAACTGGGCAAGTGGGATCACATCAAGTTGAAAAGCTTCTGCACAGCAAAGGACAGAATAAACTGAAGAGAAAACACACAGAATGGGAAAAAATATTTGCAAACTACTCATCGTTCCAGGAATTAATAACCAGAATATATAAGGAGCTCAAACAACTCTGTAGGGAAAAAATCTAATAACTCCGTTAAAAATAGACAAAACATCTAAATAGACATTTCTCAAAAGAAGACATACAAATGGCAAACAGGTATATAAAAAGGTGCTCAATATCTTTAATCATCAGAGAAATGAAAAGCAAAACTACAATGAGATATCATTTCACCACAGTTAAAATGGCTTTTATCCAAAAGACAGGCAATGATGAAGGCCGATGAGGATGTGGAGAAAAAGGACACTTGTACACTATTGGTAGGGGTGAAAATTAACACGGCCACTATGGAGAACAGTTTAGAGGTTCCTCAGAAAACTAAAAATAAAATATCATATGATCCAGCAATTTCACTACTACCTATATACACAGAAGAAAGCAAATATATTGAAGATATATCTGCACTCCCATGTTTATTGAAACACTATTCACAATAGCCAAGATTTGGAAGCAACCTAAGTGTCCATCAATAGATAAGCAGATAAAGAAAATGAGGCACATACACAATGGAGTACTATTCAGCCGTAATAAAGAATAAGATCCCGTCATTTGCAGCAACATGAATAGAACTGGAGGACATTATGTTAAGTGAACTAATCCAGGCACAGAAAGACAAATTTTGCATGTTTCCATTGATTTGTGGGAGCTAAAAATTAAAACAATTGAACTCATGGAGATAGATTGATGGTTACCAGAGGCTGGGAAGGATAGCGTGTATGGTGGGGGTAGTGGGGATGGTTAATGGGTACAAAAATATAGTTAGAATTAATAAGGTCTAGTATTTGATAGTACAAAAGGGTCACTAAATTCCACAATAATTTATTATACATTTTTAAATAACTATAGGAGAGTATAATTGGAATGATTATAATACATGGAAATGAGAGATGATTGAGGGGATAAATACCCTATTTGTCCTGATGTGATTATTACATATTGTATGCCTATATCAAAATATCTCACATATCACATAAGCATATACATCTACTATGTACTCATGAAAATTGAAAATTAAAAAAAAATTTAAATAAATGTGAGAAAAAAATTACGTGATGTCTTCTTTTGAGAAGTGTCTGTTCATGTCATTTACCCACTTTTTAATGGGGTTTTTTTTTCTTGAAAATTTGATTAAGTTACTTGTAGATTCTGGATATTAGAACTTTGTCAGATGGATAGATTGCAAAAATTTTCTCCCACTCTGTAGGTTGCCTGTTCATTCTGATGATAGTTTCTTTTGCTGCACAGAAGCTCTTTAGTTTAATTAGATCCCATTTGTCAATTTTTGCTTTTGTTGCAATTGCTTTGGGTGATCTCATCATGAAATCTTTGCCCATTCCTATGTCCTGAATGGCATTGCCTAGATTTTCTTCTAGGGTTTTTAGAAACAAAACTCAACATCACTGATGATTAGAGAAATGCAGATCAAAACCAAATAAGATACTATCCCATGCCATCAGAATGGTAATTATTAAAAAGTCAGGAAATAACAGATGCTGGCAAGGTTGTGGAGAAAAGGGGACACTTATACACTGTTGGTGGGAGTGTAAATTAGTTCAACCATAGTGGAAGACGGTGTGGTGATTCCTCAGAGATCTAGAACCAGAAATACTATTTGACTCAGCAGTCCCATTACGGGGTATATAACCAAAGGAACAGAAATCATTCTATTACAAAGATACATGCATGTGTATGCTCATTGCAGCACTATTCACAATTGCAATGACATGAAATCAACCCAAATGCCCATCAATGATAGACTGGATAAAGAAAATATGGTACATATACACCATGGAATACTATGCAGCCATAAAAAGGAACAAGATCATGTCCTTTGCAGGAACATGGATGGAGCTGGAAGTCATTATCCTCAGCAAACTAACTCAGGAACAGAAAACCAAACACCACATGTTCTTGCTTATATGTGGGAAATAAGCAATGATAACATATGTACCCAAGGAAGGGAACAACAAACACTGGGGCCTCTCAGGGGGTGGGGTGGGGGGAGAGAGAGCATTAGGAAAAATAGCTAATGGATGCTGGGCTTAATACCTAGGTGATGGGTTGGTAGGTGCAGCAAACCACCATGGCACGCGTTTACCTATATAACAATCCTGCACGTCCTGCACAGGTACCCCCAAAACTTAAAAATTAAAATAAAAAAAAAAAAAGAAAATAACCACAAAACTAGGATTTTAAATGATCTTATACAGCAAATGAAACCTGTGGTCTCATGTTTTCTGCTTTTGTGTTTTCACTGTCTAATTTAGTTTTTCTTTTTGTGAAGCCCATGTCCAGGAAAATTTAAGAACACTAACTAAAAGTGGGCCATCTATTTATCCAGGCTGTGCTCAGCAATAGCGCTGAGCTGATCATTTACTCAAGCAGCTCTGGAAAAGGGTCTCTGCCGATACAGTCACTCAACAAGAGAAAGCAGTTTGGTCATCCTTTCAGGCCATAATTATATTCTAGTTCAGTGAGCAGTGGTAATTAATTGTACTTTGTGCCCAATGTTAAAGCAAACAAACAAACACAATGGGGAAGTGCAGTGTCGGGTAAATGCCACAGGCATCCTTGGAATTTAAGCTAGTTTCTTTGAATGGTGTAAAGGAAGTTAATGTCTCACCTTCTCCCAGAATAAAAGCAGGTTTTAATAGGCAGCAGACCTATAACAGCACTTTCACCCCACCCCCAAGGGAGACTTTAAATTTGATAGCTTTTGATAACAAAACAGAAGCTTTACAAAATAAAGCATTAGCATTGTTTACATTCTCTCAAAACCTATACAAAGCTTCTCCTAGGTAAGTACTTTGGAAGAAAGGCAAATAAATGGAAATAGGTACAGATTTTTTTTTTTTTTTTTTTTTAACTCTAAGTGAGAAGATTGTCAAAGGAGATTTAACCCACACAGTTCCATACTGATGTGGCTAGGAAAAAATGTACAAACCATTGAGGATACATTGAGTGTGGAATCATAGACTAAACGGCTAGAATAAACTATTTAATTTGTTTTGTTGTTGTTGTTGTTGTTGTTGTTTGAGACAGGGTCTGACTTTGTCACCCAGGCTGGAGTGCAGTGGCACAGTTACAGCTCACTACAGCCACGACCTTCTGGGCTCAAGCAATCCTCTCACTTCAGCCTCCAGAGTAGCTGGGACTACAGGCGTGTACCAACCATGGCTGGCTAATTTTTGTATTTTCTGTAGAGAAGGGTTTTCGCCATGTTTCCCCAGGCTAGTCTTGAACTCCTGGGCTTAAGCAAACAGCCCATCTTAGTCTTCCAGAGAGCTGGGATTACAGGCATGAGTCACTGAGCCTGGCCAGAAACTAATTTATCTTTATTTCTTGATGGAGAAACTGAATTCAAGGAATGTATGAGAACCTGCCTAGGGTTAGTCAGTGGCAGAGTTAGGATCTGACCTTTAGCCTGTGAAATTGTGTCAACAGCTCTTTCTACAACATAATAACGCCTCACAGGAGTGAATGAGGAGTAATTGTTTTATACTCTAGAAGCCCTAGAACAGAATTCAATGGCAGCTAATGTTCTGTTCTCTTCAGGATTAAATTTTTTATTTCTTCCTTAATTCCAACATTTTCATGCAGCTAGTAGAAATAGGACTGCAAAGTCTTTTTGTTTTGTTCTTGTTGTGTTGTTTAAAGTAGTCTAGACTGCAAACATTGGCATATTACCGGCATGATTTTTGACACATCTGCATGTCAACTCTACCATGTACTTTTTTTAAAAAGTATATACATGTGAACTTTATTTAAAGAGGACATATATTCATGCCTAAATAAACAAGCCAAAATCATTTGCCATAAATATAAAATAATCTTAGAAATGAACAGAAAATAATGTTACTCTTGCTTACCAGAACTTCTCAGCCTAAGGCCTGCCTTTCTTTGTTAAAAGATTAGCAAATATGAGTAGAGTTGCCAACGCAAGTTAGCACCAATCTGAGCCTTTTTTTTTTTTTTTTTTTCTTGAGACGAAGTTTTCACTCTTATTGCCCAGGCTGGAGTGCAATGGCACGATCTTGGCTCACTGCACCCTCCACCTCCCAGGTTCAAGTGATTCTCCTGTCTTGGCCTCCCAAGTAGCTGGGATTAGAGGCATGCGCCTCCACACCTGGCTAATTTTGTATTTTTAGTAGAGACGGGGTTTCTCCATGTTGGTCAGGCTGGTGTCAAACTCCCAACCTCAGGTGTTCCACCCACTTTGGCCTCCCAAAGTGCTAGGATTAAAGGCGTGAGCCACCGTGCCCGGCCCAATCTGAGCCTTTTGTAGTAATCAGAAAGACTAAAAGAATATGAAAGGGGAATAAAATTCTTACTGTGATTAACCTTTATGTAATATCAAGCTTGTGTAACACTTCAAATAACATTTTTAATCAGCTTGGAGAAAACTACTACAGTTAATGCATTTATCAACATTAATATCTAAAATCAGGGTCCTTTAGAATCCTGTTATTCTCCAAGAGAACTATAAAAGGCAATACAGCATAGTGGAGGCCCTAGATATATTCAAATGTACAGCAGCTAAGCTCTCTAACTCAATTTGTTTGGATTCACATCCTGTCTTTACCACCTGATTACCAGTGTGACCATGGGCAACTCATTATTCTCTAACCCTCATTTTCTAAAATGGGGGTTGTTTTCAAGATTTAAAGGTCTAATTGCATATAAAAATTTACAATGTTGAATAAACATTAGTTTAGTTATTGTTCTGTCACCATATTGTACACTGTTCCGAGTTTTAAGAAACTGCGTATAATGGGCATGGTGGCATGCGCCTGCAGTCCCAGCTGCTACTCCAGAGGCTGAGATGGGAGAATCGCTTGAGACTGGAAGGTTGAGGCTGCAGTGAGCAGTGATTGTGTCACTGCACTCCAGCCTGGGCAACAAAGCAAGACTCTGTCTCAAAATGAAATGAAATGAAATGAAATGAAATGAAATGAAATGAAATGAAATGGAAACTGTGTATAAGCCTCCCATGACGGCAGGAAAGGTAAGCTACTATTATTTAGAACAAAAACATTTTTAGGCAGCTGACTTTGTGTGAAGGTTAACTTTTCCTCCTCATTGTGGGAGGCTCATGTTGCATAAGAGATGCATTCCACTTTGCCCTAGCTCACCTCCAAGCCAAAAATTTTCCAAAAGGGCACACTACAGAAAGGACCCATAGTTAAATGTTTGCAAAACAATTTGCCACCCACCCTCTTCTGAGTCACCTCTTCAAGCTGGCAACCTTTCAACCTGCTGATGTTGCCACCCAGTATCAGGGGCATGTCTGGACTCCTTAAGGTTTTTTCCCAAGGCATGGTAGCAGCTGCTGGAGTTGGTGAGGGGGACAGGTCAAGTAAAAGACCTGGTCACAGATTCTAGATGGTTAGGACACTAAAGTAGAAGACTGGCCGACCGCAGTGGCTCACGCCTGTAATCCCAGCACTCTGGGAGGCCAAAGCAAGTGGATCACTTGAGGCCAGGAGTTCGAGATCAGCCTGGCCAATGTGGTAAAACCCCATCTCCACAAAAATACAAAAATTATCCAGGCATGGTGGTGTGCGTGCACACACACACACACCCCAAACAATGTAGAAACTTAAAAAAAAAAAAAGTACAGGACTGAGAGGAGAAGAGATAGAGGGAGCAGGCTAGGCACACATGAATAAAGAGAATATATGATGAATGAAGTGGACAAAGAAAAACCAAGATAAATAAAAAAGAAAAGAAAGAGAAAGAGTCCATGGCACAGCACTCCAGCATAAAGTACAAGGTACCCTAAAGGCATTTCTCAGTCTAAACAAGACTACAAAAAGAAGATTGTGATTTAGGGAAGATGGTAAAAAAATGGATGGCACCAAAGTGACAATAATTAGAGGAAAAATGAGGAAGGTGTTTGGTTAAGAAACAAGGCTTCTATAGACATTTCTTTTTATATTTTGTGTAAGTATGTGTTATGTATATGTTATGTTCATATCAGTAGCTTTGAAAGCATACTTTTATGTTATCGACATGTCTTTATGTGAAAAACGACAAGACTTAAAGATTTGATTTTCATCCGTAAACCACATTCCTTGACTCTAGTCAAGCCTCCCAGAGTAACAGACAATAAAAACTAGTCTTTTCCAAGCCAGTCTAACTCTGAGGTGGTGGCTATTAGGTTTCTATTAGAAACATTAAGAAAAATAAATGATTTTAGAATCATGGAAAAAGTACTTTCCAACAATCTTGGTGCCACAGATATAAAATTTTTGAATTTGGAAAATATTTAGTGAGAGATATTTATTATAACAGTTGAAATAATAAAAATCTATTGCTTTCTTGCCACTGAGCTTAAGCAAAGAAAAAAAAACTATTGCTTTTCTCAATTGCTTAGAAAGCATAACTGAAAGTGGACACACTGAAAAGACTGCAGTGGAGATCCTTCAATTTCAGCCTCTGGAGATTATAGTTACTTACCCCATAAATATATATATCTACTATGTATCCATGAAAGTTAAAAATAAAAAAAAATTAAAACAAAGATTACAGTTACTATGTAACAACCAGAGTTCTTTTTTTTTTTTTTTTAAGTGATTGCCTTCCACTAAGGATATAAAGATAAATATTAACCAGTGTTGCAGTGAACTGGTTGGCCAAAGATAGCAGGTCTTAACATTGGTTGTGCATAGGAAACAACTGAGGTGCTTAAAAAAAAAAATACTGACACCTGGCTCCCACTCCCAGAGATTTGGATTTTAATAGGTGAGATGCAGCCTGGGCATCAAGAGTTTTAAAAGCTCCCCAGATTTTTCTAATATACAGCAAAATTTGAGAAACACTAAAAACCTTGCTACTGACCAGTATGGTCCATGGACCAGCAGCATTGCTATTACCTGAGAGCTTTTTACAGATGCAGAATGTCAGGCCTCACGTCGGGCTGATGAATTAGAATCTGGATTTTTCCAAGGTTCTCATGTGGTTTGGTTTATATGTACATGACTGTCTGAGAAGCACTGCTCTAAGGAATTCTTGTCACTAATCATTTTTTCTTTCTCAGATGTTAGATAGTAATTCCCTAGTTAATAAAAGATGAAAGAAAAATAACTCAAATTTCATTCTCTAAAACTCAGGAAAAAAAGACTTTCATCTGTGACATTCTGTAGCATGATAAAAGGTGATTGCTGTGAGTTGAGATCCATATATGTAGGGTTGCCAGATAAAATATAGGATAGTCAATTAAATGTGAATTTCAGACAAGTGATTTTTTTTATTTTTAGTGAAAGTATGTTCCAAATATTGCACAGGGCATATGTATACTAAAAAAAACTATTCATTGTTGATTTGAAATACAAATTTAACTGGACATCCTGTGTTTTCATCTGCTAAATTTGGCAACCCTACATATATTCCCAGGAGCCTCTCTTTGCTCTCTAGGCTCTCTTAGTTAAAAAAAAAAAAAAAAAAAAGGAAATGATACCATAAATGGCCAAGTGACTGCCCCCTAAGCTGTCTAGACTGATTGCCTGTAATGTTGTTTCTCATCCAGCCCAGACACAGGACTCTGACTTAGGGAAGCCAGGCTGGTGACTCATCTAAGTGGGAAATTTACTTGCTGACTCAGGAGGACATAGTTCTTGGCAAACTTTTGCCTTAGTATAAACCAAAATGGAAAAAAATATATAAGCAAATGTTAAATACAGGAAAATGAATTCAAACACTTTAACTGGAGGCAGCAGGCAAATTAATCGCATATTTTCTTTCAGTTGATTAAATGAGATATTCGTGGTTTCCTCTTTTACCAGAGCTTATCCTAAAAAGGGATTTTTGAAAACAGCAAAAGGTTTTATTTAAATATGAAAATGGTAGAGAGAATAAAGATGGACTGAAGTCAGTTAGGTATAGAGCATAAAGTTCATTGCTCACTTTAGGAGAAAGACTGAGATAGCTGACTTGCCCATGGTTGCACTCAGGGTTTGGCATTTTTCTTAAGAATTAACTGCTAGTTAAGTCCTCTCAGAGGCCACTTTCCAAGAATAAGTTTTAAATCAGTTTTCTCAATATTCCATGTAACTTGTGTATTCACGAGCAAATTGTTGGAGCAGAGATGTAGGTGTGGCTTGGGTGGAAGCTCTCCCTTTGCAAGCCTGGTAGAAGAGGAAACTAAATTTACTTAACCAGTTCTGATTGTTTTCATATTTGAAAAGGTTTTGATGGGAAAAAACCTGAATAAAATAATTGTGGATATGTGCAATTCTGTTGTATTAATAATTTTTTTCTTAAATAAGCCCATAGTTGTTTTTCAGTAGGTCCAAAATGGAAGTTAGATACCAACTCTTTTTTTTTTTTTCTTTTGAGCTTCTGAATCTTTTCGACTGAAGTTGGACCCTTATATTTAATGACTATTAGCTATGATATTAACAATCCTGGTTTTAGGACTAGAAAGCAAAACAACCTGTTTCCAGCAAGTACAGATAGAAATTATCATTTCAAAGCAAAGCCCATAAAAAACATACCATAGAAGTTTCATAAACACAACAGTCCCTGCAGACATGATGGAGAAGGGACTAAGTATTAAGAACTATGGTGTACAGGAAAAATAAATATAGTCACAAAATGCTTTGTGACTGAATCTATCAAGAAATGAAACCTATTTTTTCTCTGCTTTGAACTTGGTCTGGCCATCTCACTTGCTCTGGCCCAACAAAATGTGGCAGAAATGATGTTGCACAAGCAAGCCTAGGCCTCAGGAAAGCTTGCAGCTTCCACCTTTGCTGTCTTGGAGCATTGCCCTGAGGAGCTTCAGCTGACTGGAGGATGAGAGGTCACAAGAAGAACTGAGATGCTCTGCTGCTAACAGCCAGCAGCATTGCCAAATACATGTATGAGGCCATTTTGGACCTTCCAGTCTAGCCATACCTTTACCAGAATGATGCTGCTTGAGTGAGCCCAGGAGATGCCAAAACAGAAACTACTAGTGAACCTACACAGAATCATGAGAAATAAGAAATCATTGTCTAAAGCTACTGGGGTTGTCAGGGGGAAGAGTTGCTATGTAGCAATAGGTAACTAAAAAGATGGAATGCTGAAATTTCACTAAGTTTAGTTTCACTAAAACTCCCCAAAAGAAGTTCCTAAAAAAAAAAAAATAATAATCAGGTCTCATCATCTCCACCCCAGAAATCCTGATTTAGCTAGGCCTGGCATCCCACTTTTAGTACAAAGACCCCGGATGGCAGTAGTCCTCAGACCGCCTTTTGAGATACACCCCCTAGCAAGATTTTCTTCAGCACAGGGGAGGCTTGAGGTAGGTGGCCATATAGCTGTGTATTGCTCCTGCAAATGATGCCACTGGAGCACGTGCACATTTGTATCATCGTCATCATACGCAGTGTCCCAGGTACCAACAGAGCATTTTTGTTTATATATATCTAATTATAAAATGGAAATTGAAAAGATTATTTCTATTCTTCCTCATGTATCTAATATGGATTATTGGAGAGGGGGTTGAATGGGAGCAAAATAGCACCGTCCCCTGCGGAAATGGGCTTGGTGGAGACTTTGACTGATATGGGTTAAAGTCTTGATATGGGCTACACAGCAAAAATGCAGCTGAGATGAGGCAGAAGTGGGATAAAAAGTGTGCAGATGTTTTTGAGCATTATGAAAGGGAGAGGAGAATAGGGAAGGTAGATGCTCAGGGAGGTTTATTTGAGTGGAGAACCATATAAATTGTAGGTGAATATGCTGAAACCACTATAAAAAAATGAAAATGAACGTGCCTGAGGGAAATGACTGAGTCTTTTATTTATTTGTATGCTCTCATCATAGCTACAGCATGATAGGTGTATCATAAAACAAAGGTGGTGTGAAGTGTTGAAAGCTGTAGTTTTCAGGTGTACTTGATGGTGGTCCTCTGGCAGCGTCTGGGTCCTGCTTTTTCTTAGTCTTATATATGTAAATTCAGTTGGTGTGCCATTTGAAGGGTTCCGCTGCTAAGAAACGTTTGAAAACCAATGAGTTAAAGCATGAAGGAAATGCTATTTAATTGAAGAGAAGGATTGATTATTAGACAAGTGATATTGACATTTCTGAGATGGCTGCTTTTCAGTGGCAGGTGAAAGATTCAAATGTAATCTTCCTGGGGTTCTCTTTTACCCTCAGGAGGTGAGGAGAACCCAAGAAAACTCAATAGTAGCCACTTCCCAAGGACATTTAGGGAGATCAACCTGCATTTTTTTGCTACAGTGAAAGTGAAAGAACTTGTGGTGAAAACACACATTTCTAGTATAGTAACAGAACTTCTACTCAGAATTTTTTTAAAAAGTTATTTGTGAAATTTTAGTTGCTGAAATAAAGAGTATGATGAAATCATAGATACGTACAGATAGTTGGCATAGTAGATCCCTTCTGACTCTTCTGAGCCTGAACTCACCAAAGAAATATTTTGAACTCTGATACTCATTAAATAAGGATTGTTTTCCCTTTTTCTTGGGAAAAAGGTGAAATCAACTGTTATTTGTAGGTATCACACAAATATATGTATGTTTTTGTCTAGAATAGAAATTATATATGTTGTAGTAAAAGAAAATATATAACATTTCATAATTACCGTGAGAATCCTTTTTGTTTATAAATTATGCCTACATGTAATTTAATGTATCCGTATTCCTCAGGATTGACTAGGCGGTATTATAGTATCAAACTAACACAGAGATCTTGGCAGCTTAATGCAATAAAAGCTGTATTTCACTCTATTGCATGTGAGACACATTTAGTAAAAATATATAATGGAAACATCAGGCATTTAATTTCACTCCATACACCAGGCAGCATGAGTATAAAAATAATACAAATGCTTTCTAGCAAATGAAATTTCTCTAAAAATAATGGTAAATTTTGTTGTCAAGGCTAAAATACATTGTCTCCAAATACAGTACCAACCAAGGTGTAGCAAGGTTTACAGTTTTCAAATCATCCCAACCACAGAAGTAGGGTTAACTGAGGAAATGGCTTGTTAGCTGACATAGTTCCCACAATATCTGAAGATAAATGTATAATTTATAATACAAAAAGTTTTAAGCCAACATTGTATTTTAACCACAAAAATATTATGCCAATGATTACATAATTTTCATACTTGGTTTAAAACTAACAAAAACAGATTTAATTAACAGTAAGAAGGGCTAGGGTAATATTTTTCAAGTTTCATAATCAGGATAACTGATTAATATTGAAACAAAAAAGTGGGGGCACATGTGGGAATTATTTTCCTCTTACATAAGTACCAAGAGTTATATGTGGAAAACTCCTTGAGGACAGGACATGTTACTTACGAGTCTGCAGTAGCCAAATGTTGTATTTGTATGCCTGGTTACATCTCTATCTTTGTGGAACTGCCCTTCCTCCATCTTAAGTAATAACAACATTCATCGACCACAGTGCTGTGCCACATTCTTCCCACAGGAGTTATCACCTGACCTGTAGCCAACCATAGTATCTCACTCTCTGAATACAGTGATTGGTTCAGGGGTGAGCAGTTATTATAAACACAGTCAATATAAATCATTCCCTTGAGTTGAGATACTTACTTGAGAAGAGGGAAGCTTTATCATCTATGGATTGCTAAACTAGGACATATAACTATTTTCCCTGGTCAATTGTACAGCCTGATGCAGTCGGAGAGGGTAAGGCCAACATAAAGAAGAAAGCAGAGCTGGAAAAAGAATTGTGTTGTGTTTGAAGTCAGAACCAAAGCTGCACTTCTGGGTTATGTGAATCAATCCAGTCTCTTTTTCTTTTTTTTTTTTTTTTTTTTTTTTTTTTTTTTTTTTTTTGAGACGGAGTCTCGCTCTGTCACCCAGGCTGGAGTGCAGTGGCCGGATCTCAGCTCACTGCAAGCTCCGCCTCCCGGGTTCACGCCATTCTCCTGCCTCAGCCTCCCGAGTAGCTGGGACTACAGGCGCCCGCCACCTCGCCCGGCTAGTTTTTTGTATTTTTTAGTAGAGACGGGGTTTCACCGTGTTAACCAGGATGGTCTCGATCTCCTGACCTCGTGATCCGCCCGTCTCGGCCTCCCAAAGTGCTGGGATTACAGGCTTGAGCCACCGTGCCCGGCCTAGTCTCTTTTTCACTTTAGCTAATGTGAATTAGGATATTGTCACTTGTAATTGAAAGAGTCCTGACAAATACTTCATTTCATTCCTTTTTTTTTTTTTAAAGAGAGAGGGTCTCACTCTGTTGCCCAGGCTGGAGTGCAGTGACATGATCATAGCTCACTGCATCTTCAAACTCTTGGGCTCCTGCTTAAGTCTCCTGAGTAGCTAGGACTACAGGCATGGGGCACCACTTCTGACTAACATTTTTTTATTTTTTGTAGAGACTGAGTCTCGTTGTGTTGCCCAGGCTGGTCTTCAGCTCCTGGCCTCTAGCAGTCCACCTGCCTCAGCCTCTTCATTCTTGAAAGTGCTGTAGGATGTACCACAATATGCCATAGCATCTTGTATGTAGCACTGAGTCAGTAAAGGTTTCATAATTCAATAAGCATTGGTAAATCTATCTTCTGGCATCCTCAAAAGGTATTCTTGGTGATCACGGCATAATTTTGTCAAAATAATTATCATTATCTACTTGCTTCTCTAACTCAGTTCCAAGAGGAAAAAATTTTCTCTCTCTTTTTTTTTTTGGTTAAAAGTTCTGCTTCCTATATGTAACACTGGATTTTCAAAGTATTGGCTGAATTCTTAACTAATGTGCCCATGTGAAATACCATTTAAAAATACATATATACATCAAGCTATGTTCACTTTTTTACCTATGCATTTTTCATTTTTATATGATTTATTTTTCAAATGTTTGTTATGCCATTTTTGGTAGTCAAGAAAGATTTCCTATTGGATATAATATGTAAGTAATTATAAGATTCTCAGACATGTTTATAAAATCTTATTTAACTCATATTGTTTATGGTGATAATACAATAGAAAGATAAATCCCTTTCAAGAGACCTGCATTCTAGTCCCTGTAACACCTTTTATTGCTTTTATGACAATGGCCAAGTCCTCTCTGAGGCATCTTTTTCTCGTAACAATATATACTTATATAGCATATGTAGTCATATGAGAAAGAAAATTGTATTTCAAACTCAGGAACGAGATCCTTTTTAGAGTAAGAACATTTTAAATTTAGTTTTTCATTCAAAATTTTGAGACTTGCAATGTATATCCCAAACATGGTCTGAAAAAAATAGGGCAAAACAAAGAGAAGTCTTAGTTGCTCAGTATGAAATCTGAGAAAGATTGAGACATGACCTTGGCCCAGAAGGAAGACACAGGGGCCTAGAAATGAGGACAAGGGGAAAAAAAGAAGGTCTGGTGGCAAGGAGTGCACACAACACAATGGCAGGCCAGGAGGCTGAGAAGGAGACACAGTCAACGCAATGTTCCCATGGTAGGAATGGCTGAGGGCTGTAAATATGTCTACTATTCAACTGTAAGTGGTTAGCTGGTCTCCACTGCATTACTCTCAAATACTACCCTCCACCATCACTGTCAGACTTTCTACAGAATTCTGCTACATGCAACCACCATGCATTCAGATTCCCTTGTGGAATAAATGTAAAAGGGGCGATATTCCATTTTTCAGTTTGGATGAAGTATGTGCAAGGTTGAGTAAATAAACCAGATGCAGAAGGTGAGGTACCAGTGAGATTGGGAACTTAATGTTGGCTTAAGCCCCTTTGAGAATTCTTGGAACACTGGCAAGAATCCTGGCAACAGTGGGCATTATGTACAGCCCACATGCAATCTCACATGTGCAAGTAACATCACATTATTTACATTAAAATCAATCTGATCTGACTCAGGGTCCTTATTATTCCTGCACGACCCCATATATTTTTGTGGGTTTGCTCCTTCCAAGCAGAGAAATATCTGCTGAATCTGGAAGTCCCTGCATTTAGGGTTTGGTGTCCATAGGCTGGTACCTTGCTATCACATTTGACAGTGAGACATGAGTCCCAAAGGAGAAGAGATATTGAAGGCAGTGAAAGGGAAAAGCAAGGTCAAAAATGTTGATACCAGAGCAGCTTTTTTTTTTTTTCCACTGCACTTGGCACACTAATTCTATGATGATTAAATTAATGAATAAATGAATTCCTAATATTAAAGACAGAAAAATTTGGTTCAGAGCAGAGCAGTAATGGAGAAAAAGTTTTACCATTTATTTTTGCAGCTATGGCAGTATAAAGTTAGAAGAGACTTTAGAATCTATGAAATCTGATTCTTTAACCTCTGCATCAATACCATCTATAACTATGCTATCCAGTTTGGGAGCCATTAGATACATGTGGCAATGAAAATATTTTTTAAGTTGAAATTTAATTTTTCCATCATACTAGTCAATTTTAAGAGCTCAAGAGCCATATATGGGTAATGCAAGTATTCAGACAATATAGATATGGAATATTTTCATCATTTCAGAAAGCTATAGTAGACAACACATATTTATTACATCCTTATCAAATGATCATCTAGCCTTAGTTTTCATACGTCTTAACAAGTGTTCTTTATTATTGCATTTCAGGCCAGTCATATTGTTAGGTTGTCCTTGAAGTTTCTTCCATATATTTATCCTAGATATTTTAGACGTATGAACAAGATTTATTCTGTATAGAGAGTACTTCACTAAAGTACAGCTTAGAAATTCTTGTTAACAATAGGTAGTCTAAACTGAAATAGTTAGAACAACTAGATAGAATAAGAAAGTTTCCTAAGGACTCTCTTATAACTAAAGAATACAATTAATTCATGTAACCATCTCCATACTGGCAATTTAGTCAAAACTTAGAAGAAAAGAAATCCAATGGTAGAACCCTTTATGCTTCACAAAATGCTGAAATGCATAAAACCTTTAATTTTTTTTGTTTCTATGTGCTAAATCTAATGCTATTTTGCAATTAAGAGTTCTGTATCTAACATCTTAGTGAATATCATCGTTTTCTATTAAATCCAAATATATCCATAAAGACTGAAAGGTGAAAATCTTTCACTAGTTTTCAAGTTTTAGAGGAAGTAAGGGTGGATATTTTAGAAAACCTCCCAGAAGGAACAAAATTAGTGATGGCACCAGACCATCTGAAAATTAGAGTATTGCTCACAATGACTTAATTCATACTTGTTTTATTAATGTCAACAATTAGAAGAGCTTCCATGGGGCATATAAACTTTTAAAGACCCTAAACAGTGAGCTGACACATCTTTCTGTACATAATAATAACCTTGTATCATCAAAAAAAACTACCTGACAATGTTTCTCTTTTAGCTACTCTTCTCTTTTAGAGTGGTCAGTATATTTAGAATAATTTTTGTCCAAATAGCTTAAGAATAAAGATTTTTGGCACTCAAAATTTAAATCTCTGTTTGAGGAATTAAGGTGAGTATATCAGTTAAGATTAGGTTAGTCAAGGTATAACTGAAAATCCAAGTCATAACAGCTTAACAAAGATAAAGGTATATTTTTCCATTGCATAATACAGGTTTACAGTTCGAAACCAGTATGATGGCTCCATGGTTACCAGAAACACAAACTTTCTGTTCCATAATTCTTAGGTCATGACCTATATTACCAAGTAGGGCTTCATGTTCACAATGTGGCTGCTGCAGCTCCGACTATCACATCCATGTCTTAGGCAGCAGCTACACAGAAACTGAAGCACAAAAAAGGTTCTTTGTGATAGTTAAGATAGCCCCCCTAAAAGAAATTCCCTATAAGCTCCACCTGACAACTTCTACTGGCATATCTTGTTCATCTGTAGGAAGCTGGAAATGGTTTCTTTTTTTCTAGCTAGAGCACTGTTGCCACCACACAGTATAGGGATTTTATTACCAAACAAGAAGCAGACAATGAATATTGGATAGCTAGCTAGCAGTCTCTGTCTGAATAAGTGAATTATCCTTTCTTTGTGCTAAACTTACATTGTTGCACAGGCCATACTGTATATACTTACTTACATTGAAAACAGAATTGTGTAGCAATAGAGAGCATAGGATGTAATTAGGATGATCCTATGTTCCAGTTTGCCCTGGAAAGTTCCAGTGTATAGCTGTTGTATCAATATAATTATTATTAGTGTTTCTATTAGTCTCTAAAGCGCCTCAGTTCAACAATAAATTGCATGGTCACCTTAGCTATTATAAACTGGCTAGATCATCTCAATACTTCCTAGCTCTGTGACCTTAGCAAATTACTTTTATAAACTCACTGTATTAGTTATCTATTGCTGAATAACAAATTTTACACCCCAATTATATTGGCTCAAAACAACAAACATTATCTCAGTTTCCATGGGTCAGTAATTAAAGAGCTACTTAGACGGATGGTCCTGGCTCAGGGTCTCACTTGAGATTTATAGGCTGGCAGGAGTTGCTATCATCTAAGGGCCTAATTGGGAAGCAGAATCCAGTCTGAAAATTATTTGTTCACATTGCGGTTGGGAGGAGGCCTCAGGTCCTCACCATGTGGGCTTCTCCATAAGGCAGCTTGTGTGTCCTCACAACATGGCAGCTGGCTTCCCCTCCAAGAGAGAACAAAAGGAAGCTTCAGTGCCTTTTATGCCCTAGTCAACAAACTCCCACAGTCACTTTCTCTTTATTCTCTTCACTAAAAGCAGTTCACTAAGTCCAGCTCACACTCCAGGGGGGACTATAGGCACATGGCAACATGTCTGGGTAATTTTTTTATTTTTTGTAGAGATGGGGATTTGTCATATTGACCAGGCTGGTCTCAAACTCCTTGGCTCAAGCGATCTGCACACCTTGGCCTCCCAAAGGGCTGGATTACAGGTGTGAGCCAATGAACCTGGTCATGATTTCTATTTTGGTGCTTTGAATCTCAGTTTTATATATCTTCTATCATAGATTGTACCAACTCTGAAAGGTAAGTATGAAAAAGGAGGCTTATGGAAATAGGACCACAAGGAAGGTGCTCAATAAATGTATAACTCCAGGAGGAAATATGACTTGATATTTACAATGTAAGTTTGACTCTAGTAGAAACAATAAGTTTTAATATATATTTATGACATATATATGTATATGTATACATATATGTATGGAGAGATAGCAAGAGACAGACAGAGTATTGCTCTATTGCCCAGACTAGAGTGCAGTGGTGTGATCGCAGTTCACTACAACCTCAAGCTTCTGGGCTCAAGTGATCCTCCTGCCTCAGCCTCCCAAGTTTGTAGAAATCGGGTCTCGTTATGTTGCCCTGGTTGGTCTCAAACGTCTGACCTCATTCCATCCTCTTGCCATGGCTTCCTAGAGTGTTGTGATTACAGGCATGATCTTCCTTGCTTGGCCAATGTATGTTTTCTTAATCTACTCATTAACTTTCTCTTCATACTTGAGTTTATATAGTAATGTCATTGAGTTCTTGCTATGCTGCCCAGGCTGGTCTCAATCTCCTGGGCTCAGGTGATCCTCCCACTTCAACCTTGCAAAGAACTGGAAATATGTTAGTTATTATTAAGTCTCTGGACAATGGAATTAATTCCTAAGGTCCTGTAAGCTCCAAGAATACAAAGACAATAAGGTATGGTTCCCAATGAGTCTTCCTAGGAGACATGGGTTCTGATATGCTGCCTAGGTTGGTCCCAATCTCCTGGGCTCAGGTGATTCTCCCACTTCAGCCTTGCAAAACAGAGGGGATATGTTAGTTATTAAGTTCCTGGACAACGGAATTAATTCCTAAGGTCTGTAAGCTCCAAGGATACAAAGACAATCGGGTGTGGTTCCTAAGAGAAGTCTTTCTAGAGGACAGGATGATGCCTAATACAAGCAATGAAAGAAGAGTAGGAAACAGCCACTTTGAGGACATTGTGTATGTTTGTATATAACAGAAGGATGGGAGCTTGTGGAAAATGTTTGCAGGGAGAACTAATGCTGCCCAGGAAGATGGAGCCCTTTGAGCAAAGATGGCACTCTGGAGAAATGTTAAGTAATTTAATATGGCTAAGGCTCCTTTGTGAGGTGGGAGGTGGTAAGAAGTGAGAGTTGAGAGCATGACAATGCATAAGATCACCCTGAGGAGAAATGCAGTGACTCAAGAACTGAGACTTGGGGAATCTTAACATTGAAGGGGTAGTTTAGGAAACATGGCCCAGAAAGGTGACACGTTTACTGCCTACCTTCTCTTCTTTCCCATTCACCCAAAGAGCAGAAGTGCTGGCCAGAATCTTTTCTGTTAGAGATCAGATAGGAAAGGGCAGCACTGGGAGTGGAGGTTATGGGGGTGAAAAGAGAACAAGTCAATCTCCCTAATAAACAGCCAAGAGAGGAGAGACAGGAGTGAGTTAGACAAAAACAGCAACAAAAATTCTAGGGCAGGGTTTAGTGGGTTAAAGCCTCCAGAGAAAGAGAGAGTAGAAGAAGCAGATTTCTGAAGTTCCCATGGGTTATGATCTGAATCTCCTTTGAGGTTCTTTGAGAGAGATAAAATTTGAAATTCCTCTTAAATTATGGACTAAGTTCCTTTGTTTGCAGAGACAGAGCTGCGTGAAGCCCTGGTTTGATTACGGTTATTGAAGGACCTGTTGGATAGGCACTAGGGGAACTAAGAGAGTGTAATAATAGTCATAAAAATTTACAGCAGGAGAATTGCTTGAACCCAAGAGGCCGAGGTTGCAGTGAGCTGAGATGGCATCACTGCACTCCAGTCTGATGACAGAGTGAGACTCCGTCTCAAAAAAAAAAAAAAAAATTTGCTATTGCTACGATGGTAAACTATTAGTCGTAAAAGTATTAATGGCAACAATAACTTTTGTTGTTGAGATAGACATAGTATTATTTCCCTTTCCCTTTCACAGATAAGAAAACCGAGGCACAGACTGGTTGATTGATTTGCCCAGGGTCACACAACTGGTAGTTGGCAAAGCCAGGAATGGAACCCAGGCGCTTTATTTTACAGAAACCACTGGAATCAATATTTTTACCAAAGTATAGGGTAGTAGAGGATAAAATTCAAAGTACAAATTCTTTTTACTATCCAATATTTTATTTTCTAAGAAAAGGATTATATTCAATGAATACTTAATGTATACACGGAAGTTCTCCTTTTAAGTTGGAAAACTGTTATAATGTAGTTTAAAGAGTAGTGTCATGGGGTGGGGGAGGGGCATCACCATTCTTTCATAGACTAAAACATTCTTTTCTCTCTCCCATGCACATAGCACCAGGTGGAATGTGGATTTTGAATCAGCATTAGCTGAATTGACATGTTCTGCAATACAATTTGCAGGGCACTGTGTGAGTGGCTGCTCAAGTATGGTCACACAAAGACATGCCTGCATTTATAACCCCAAGTTTCTAAAGCCACTGGGTTAGTCTGCTTCATAGTTTCCTAATTGAAATGTATGTTTCCTTTTTTTTGTTGTTAGACAAAGTCTCACTCTGTCACCCAGGCTGGAGTGCAGTGGCCCACAATACCACAATATCTTAGCTCACTGCAGCCTCCACCTCCTAGGTTCAAGCGATTCTCCTGCCTCAGTCTCCTGAGTAGCTGAGATTACAGGCACACACCAGTACACCTGGCTTTTTTTTTTTTTTTTTTTTTCCTGAGACAGAGTCTCATTCTGTCATCCAAGCTAAAGTGCAGTGGCGTGATCTTGGCTCACTGCAACCTCCACTCCCCAGGTTCAAGTGACTCTCCTGCCTCAGCCTCCTGAGTAGCTGCGATTACAGGTGTCTGTCACTGCACCCAGCTAATTTTTGTATTTTTAGTAGAGACAGGGTTTCACCATCTTGGCCAGGCTGGTCTTGAACCCCTGACCTCGTGATCCACCCACTTCGGCCTCCCAAAGTGCTGGGATTACAGGTGTGAGTAAGCCACCGCGCCTGGCTAATTTTTGTATTTTTAGTAGAGATGGGGTGTCACTGTGTTGGCCAAGCTGGTCTTGATCTCCTGACCTCAGGTGATCCACCTACCTTGACCTCCCAAAATGCTGGGATTACAGGCATGAGCTATAGTCCATGGCCTGTTTGCCTTTTTTAAAAAAACAAATTCCTTGATTTTCAAGACTGCTCATTCAAAATAAACTCATAAAGAATGGCTCAAGAATAAGTGCTTTCAGTAATTTGTAGACCTATTTGGGGGTGTGTTGTTCATTCAAGTTTTGGTGGGTGTACATGTGTCGTCATTTTGTTGGCTTCTTCCTTTCCCTGGTCCTCTCACATTTCTTCACTCCACCCTGGTCTGTTGGACCCCTGTCCTGGAATCAGAAGTTGAGGAGTGGGAGACTTACTGGATCTAGCCAGAGTTTAAACTCTTCTGTCTTCCTCACCTGGATGGATTTCCAGGTAGACTGGTTCTCATGTTTTTAAGACATAAAAGACCCTTTGGGTTTATGCATACATATCCGTAGCCTCTTTGGTGTATTAGGAAAGAAGGTGAGAAATAAGCTCACCTTACACATATTTGCATTTATGTGTAAGGATTTGTGTCGGATTTCCTCTCTCAATCAGTAATTTAGGCAGATGCTAGACCATGCCTTGTAAAACATGCCAAAGGTTTTGCTGCATATCTTTTAGTCAAATTAAAAAATGGAAATATTTAATACTTTTTTTTTTTTTTTTTTTTTGAGATGGAATCTCACTCTATGGCCTGGGCTGGAGTGCAGTGGCACCATCTCAGCTCACTGCAGCCTCCGCCTCCTGGGTTCAAGCAATTCTCCTGCCTCAGTCTCCTGAGTAGCTGGGACTGCAGGCACATGCTGCCACCCTTGGCTAATTTTTTGTATTTTAGTAGAGATGGGGTTTCACCGTGTTGCCCAGGCTGGTCTTGAACTCCTGAGCTCAGGCAATTCGCCTGCTTCAGCCTCCCAAAGTGCTAGGACTACAGGCATGAGCCACCACGCCCGGCCTTTTTTTTTTTTTTTTTTTTTTTTTTTTTTTAACACAGGGTCTTGTTCTGTCACTCAGGCTGGAGTGCAGTGGCAGGCTCATGACTCATTGTAACCTGGAACTCCTGGGCCTAAGCGATCTATCTACCTGCCTTACCCCCGGCATAGCTAGGACTACAGTCATGCACCACACTCCCAGCTAATTTTTAAATTTTTGTGGAAATGAGGTCTCCCTATGTTCCCCTGGAACTCCTGGTCTCAAACAATCCTCCTGCCTCAGTCTCCCAAAGTGCTGAGATTACCAGCATGAGCACCTGGACCTGGTCCAATAAATATTATAAATTCAAATTAGGCATTTCACTTCCATCCTTTTACAGGATTATTTGATAGTTATTAATGTATATTATGATTGAGTTTTAATAGTTACTTTGGGAAAACAGAAATTACTGTTCCAGTACTTACTTGTAAGTTGTTAAAGTCCACACAATGCACTTAACCTTTATCTTGTTCAACAGATTCTGTAGCACATGAAACACTTGAAATATGTAAGAGTCACTTCTCTGGGCACTTTGCTGATTTCGTCTGCTATTTATTCACTGATTCGACATTTTATTGATCCATTACTATCTGCTTGGCAAGGTGCTAGAAAATAGGAATACTAAGAAAAAGGTTAAGGCTCCTGTCCTCAAGGCCCTCTCTCAGTCCAGTTTGGTCAAGGCTTGATGGAACACAGCAGTGGCAAACAAGCACGAGGGGCCTTATTTCACCGGTGTGCAGTCCTTTTCCAGCTCTGAAATTATGTCTATCCAAACATCCTAAATCAACAAATCAGTTTTTCTAAATCATACAAGGGCAGCTAACAAACTGGGAATAAGGCTTCGATTATTCTGACTTGATTCAAAACGATCACTGCCAATTCTTTGCCCTGCCAATCCTTTCTTTGATTACTAAGTTAAGCTTTACACACCTGCAAGAGGCTATGGTGGCTTTCTGGAAATCTGTAATTAAGTTCAGTGTTTGTGGGATGGAGTGTAATTAACGACCATTAATTACAAAGTTTCGTTCGTGAGAGCCTGCCAGACTAAGTAGCAGAAACACGAGAAGCTGATAAAAAGCTTTCCTCATTTTTAAACAAAAGTCGCACGGGACAAGGGAACGTGGACTGCCCTTGCTTCTCCCGTGGACGCGGGTGGATTAGGACGCTGGACCGTGTGTCCCCGCCCCCGCCCCCACGCCTCCTCCAGTGCTCAGCCTGAGGCCTTCGTCCAGGAGCGCTGCCGCTGACCCAGGCTCAGGAGCTGGGGACCCCGGCACAGACTCCCGGATCTCGGGACAGGCGGCGACTGCACTCACGGAAGTGCGCTGAGCTCTCCCCTGTGGAAGGGCGCCTCTCCTCCCCCACTTCCTCCTCCAGCTCCGCGGCACAGCCTCCCGGGCCGGCTCCTCCTCCTCCCAGGTCTCCTCCCAGTGCAGCCGCTGCTCTCAGGCCCGAGGTGCGGCGCTCACCCCGGCAGTCCCCAGCCTCAGAAGCGGCGGAGCCGGAGGGAAGCCAGGGGCCGTCTGCGCTGCTGTCCCCGCTCCGCGCGCTCTGCGCCCCTTGTCCCTGGCGGTCGCTCCGAAGCTCAGCCCTCCTGCCTGCCCCGGAGCTGTCCCGGGCTAGCCGAGAGCGGCCGGCAAGTTTGGGCGCGCGCAGGCGGCGGGCCGCTGGCACTGGGCGCCTCGGTGGGGCGGGGGGAGGTGGCCACCGCTCCCGGCTCGGCGTCCCGCGCGCTCTCCCACGATGGCTTCTCCGCCGCGGCGACGGCTGCGCCTGGGTCCCCGCGGCCTCCCGCTTCTTCTCTCGGGACTCCTGCTACCTCTGTGCCGCGCCTTCAACCTAGACGTGGACAGTCCTGCCGAGTACTCTGGCCCCGAGGGAAGTTACTTCGGCTTCGCCGTGGATTTCTTCGTGCCCAGCGCGTCTTCGTAAGTGGCCGCACTTGGAACCGGAGCCGGCCCCCTCCCCCACCGCGCGCACCCACCCAGCCCCTTTCTCCATTGGGATTGATTTCCGAGAGATCCCGGCGTCTGTCTGTCTCACCCATCCTACCCCTCAGAGTGGTTTATGTCCTGGGTGGAGGAAATATTTGGGGAAATGAACTCCCCTTGGTACCCATCACCCAGTTACATCCTGCTCCTCACCTCTTAAAATTGGTTAGGGGCAGCGGGAGAGTTTTAAAGCAGACCTGTGCTTAAAAATCGGGGAAAGTGGGAAGTCAACAAAGGCTGGTCTTGCCGGACTCCCCACCTCCTGTGCCAGCGTCGAGGATTTGGTCAATATCATCCCCGAACTTCTTTTTCTCCTGTACCAGTTAGGCTTCTTGGTAGCCTTTTTCTGCTTTACAGGCTTAACGCCCGTCCTTTTCAGTCTCCCTAAACAAGCCCTCCCCCACTCTTTCCGCCTCTGTCTGATTCTGTTTCTCTTCACTCCTTTTGCAGACATTCTGATGACTTAAAATGACCATACTGTCCTATTGAATTCATTGTGTCTTATCTCTGGGACTGTCAGACATTTGCACATTTGAGGTTGAACAGATGAATTGAATGTGTCATCTGTTCTTTTTATAGTGATTCACTATTTAGGTCATTGTTCAGAAGGAACAAGGGTGTTTGCTGAGTTTTCACTCACTGCAGGTCATTTGAATATTGCAGTATTTCATAATTCAGTTATGTTTTCAAGTTGCCAACGTTTCGCGTTGCAAGGGCCGTCAGGATTTGTAACAGTTATTGTCATTATTGTGTTAGAAATTGTCTCTCACTTTACTGAATGCTGACATCATTCTCACCACCCCACCCCCATGGTAGCGTTAGGAGTACTGTTTTAATGAGTGTTCACTGTTTTTTTTTTGTTTTTTGTTTTTTAAATGATGTTTAAATATTGTTTTCAAGAGAGAAACTGTTCTTAGAGTGCCTTCTAAACGCTTAGACATTGTAACAACATATTTTTGTTAGCATATTTTCTGTATAAGATGTCCCTTTGGGGTGAAGTGGAGGATAATTTTGACGGTTAGTACGTGGATAGAACCATCTTCCACTACATACATGCCTAATTTGAGGGTGGTCTTAACGTTTTTCTGTGACTGGTTTAGAACATTCAGCAGAATTTAGTCTGAGTGTTTTTCTGAATGTTACTGAGTATCATTCATTTTGGTAACAACCTTCGCAGCAATACAGATTGGATGCAGTTAGTGGAAACTTTGTTAGTGGAGACATTATTTTATGTAGCAAGCTTAGTTTTATTTGTTGTTAGCAGTTACAGTGCTTTCTGTGAGACCTGGTGCCCAGATTTTCCAACATGATAAAAATAATCATTATTTAGGCAACATTTACCAATTTCACATTCCATTTAGTCATTTTAGTCAGCGTTATCTTTTTAGTTATTATTTTTAACCACAGGGGTGTATACCAAACGTTATCTTTAAACATTTTTGTTTTCAGATACTTTCAAGTGTATGCCTTTATGAGACAGAACATTTTAGTTGCTCCCAAGGGTTCAATTTTAGATTTAATTTGTACAGAAATTCTAATGATTTTGAAAATATATGTCTTCGGTCAAAAATTAGCATTTAAATACTTAATACAAAAATTAACCAGACATGGTGGTGCACACCTGGAATCCCAGCTCTGCGGGAGGCTGAGATGAGAGGATTGCTTGGAAAGTGGAGGTTGCAGCGAATGGAGATTGTGCCACTACACTCCGGCCTGGGCGGCAGAAAGAGACTGTCTGAGAAACAAAAAACAAACAAAATCAAAAACAAAAACAAAACACAAAACAACAAAAAACTTTAAAGTTAATGGCAGTGTTTTACAAATGTTACTGTTAATTCTTCAGCAATGCTCTAAGTTTAGTGTAAGATAAATGAGAGGCTGATAAACTTCAAGTGCTGTTTTTTTTTTTCCTTTGGAAAATGCAGTAATGTTGAAATATTCATGATATTTGCTACTGCTGATTACAAGCCAGGGTGACTAATCTTTGGCCACTCATTGTAATCAGTGACTATGTTATGACCTCACAGGTTTACATGACTTCACTCATAGACCTTTAATGATAAGGAGAAATTGAACTTGGGTTTGGTTTCATATAATATTTTGAAATATTCATCAGCAACTTTGTTACTGATAGACTAGAGAGGCTCTAGGTATAGGTAACTTAAAAAATGGAAACCAACCTTGAGTTTTTTTTTTTTTTCTTTTTTTTTTTTAAATGAAATGTGTGTGAACAGAGGTTTTTACTCACTGAGCTCTTCAGATTTAACAAAAATTTATGTAAAATTATGCTGAATTTTCTAAAAGGGCATTTTAAATTTAACAAGCGTTGGAATCCAAGGTACATGGGATTCCATTTCCAATATTACCAGTTGCATTTATTGTTATTTGGTATTACCATCAACTTTTAAAAGAAGAAAAGCCACATAATGAAAAAGTATTTGTCAATTAAAGAGCACCTTTCTTCTGAGGGGAGAAGGATTCATGAGGAGCAGTGGTTATGACGTCCACTCCTGTTGCTTTTTCCAGTTTTGGTGTCCACATACCTTGGGGAAGCTGTAGAATTATTTTCTGCCTAATTTTTCTCTTGATAGAAAATTATTATTGAATTATCTACATAGTTTTGTTGTGAAAGTTAATGAGTATTTATTAAAGGGAAGGACAAATAAAGTACTAAGCAAAATGTTAAGGCTCCCCTCAAAAAATCACTCCAGAAATAGTCGTGTTTGAAGTAAAAATTCCCAAAAATAGTGATTTTCGAAATTATGAAAAATAAAGCATTTGCATTCTGTTTTTTTTTTTTTCCCTGTAAGCATTTATGCTATGTTTGTAAAACTAAAATTTAAAGACTGTATGCAGGCCAATAATTAAAGTCATACTTTTCTTGTGGAGACTAATTGGAAAAATTAAAAATTACATCCTAGGTTTAATTATAATGATGACATCTTATTTTGGTAAACATGTTTTATAATTTGCTAAGCACTTGTATCTCATTTCATTCTATAGCCCACACCACCAGCGGGGAAGTAAGGGGAAGCAGATACACTCATTCTTACAGATCAGGAGGAAACGGAGGCAGAAGAGTTTGCAGTCTAGTTATTTGAGTAGGTTGGTGTGAGTAGAGGGTAAGAAAGGGAGGGATCCAAAGACGGTGTAAAATTCAAATCCCACTTTTAAAAATTCAGATATTGAATTTTTAAAGAAAATAACAACAATTTTAAAATTCTTCAAATATATGTCATACAGTTCTCATTTTATGTATTTCTTTATTTTAAAATAATGCTATGATGAATAACACTGGATTCTTGCCTTTTCCCCCATTAAACACTAATGGAGCCTTATCTTACAGTTGACAATGTGTAGATGTGTGTGTCTTACAAGCGGAAGGTCCTTCAATGGTTCTCAGTCCTAACTTCATGTTTGCAATATCTGAAAGCCTTTTAAGTAAAACTCCTGCCCTGGCTGTATCTTAAATCTAAAAGTAGATCTCTGACTTGATATTCCAGTGGCCTGGCTTGTAAATCATTTTTCATTGACTAGCCTGTCTTAACTCAATTTAACTAAGAAGGAACTCTTCACCAAGATATGTCAGTTGCACCTCTGTTTCTATTAATGGTGGCATCATTTCCTCTGTAACCTTGGAAATAATTTCATATTCCTCCCTCTCATGTTCTATTTTTCTGTGTCTCTCCTACTTCACTACCTTAATATCAGTCAGTGATTAGTCAGCAGGCAGAAGCTCCTAGAAATTCTTCCTTTTAAAGGTTTTCTTGATTCCATCTCTGCTTTCTACTCCTTATTTCAGTATAGTTATGACAAGTGTAGTCCATGGCACTCAGGTCCTCCCCAATCCCTCTGCCCATCATTTGGCTCTTAAACCTGCAGAACATCTTATCTGTTTCTATTTGTTTTATCTTTCTGTAACATCCTTTTTCATTCTGGTATTCTGTTGCAAAAATTTTCATAATAAAGCTTCTGTTGCCAGCAAGAAAGTCCAAACTGCTTAACGTGGATTAAGGTCACTTGCAATCTGTCCCAACCTGTGTGTATTTTTAAAACTTCATGTACCATTTCTACTCTTACCATTTTAACTGTTTTCACAACACTTTACAAAATGATGCCAGCTCATTTTTTATAAACTTCAGAGTAGCTCTGACTATATTGGTTGATTTTTCTCATCATAAATAATATAAATGTATACTAGGGGACATAAAATTAGACTATAATTTTATTTTTTAGAAAGCAATTCCTATATTGATTACTTCTGATTAAGGACATAACAATGTTTTATAGAGCATTATGAAAGACAAGGGAAAATATATGGAAATTGTAGTTACTGCTTCTGTTTTACATCATGTAGTTGTTAACTGGCATTTTTGTTTTTCTTTTGATTCAAAAAAGCGTTCTTTAAAAAATGAAAAGCAAATCTGAAACTGGAATTGTAGCTTTGAAATAACATTCAGTACTATTTCATACACATTTATTTCTGTATACATGTATGATAGTTTTTCAGAATTTCCTTTTGGTGAAGGCTCATTGATCAACTCAGAGTCAGCTAAATATATTAAACATGCTTTATCTTAGAAAGGTCAGTGCTGAAAGCAGACAAACAAGTTAGTTTATTTGGAGGGTTTGAAAAATGGACTTGTCATTGTTTGGCAGGTTGCCCCTTCTTGGTTGTCAAGATCACATTCCCTGAATCAACTGCCCTTCAAGTACACTTTGGATAGGGAGTACATCCAAAGGCCATCCTCCCGATTGGTTCCTCTGAGCCTCTTGTCTGTCTCCCGCTCACTTCCTCCTCTGATACCTCTCCCTCCCTATCTCTCTCTCTTTTCTCGTTTTCTATCTCTTGTCCTTCTTTTCTTTTTCTTTTCCTCTATCTCTTTTCCTCCTTTCCATCCATCTTTCTGTCCCCCTCCCAAACTCAATCCTTTATATTTTAGCACTTCTTGGCGTGGATGTAAACCTTAATTTTGAAGTCCCAGAGAGTTATTTAATGGCAATGTTTCCAGTCATTAAAAAAAATGTAGAGGATGGGGATTCTGATGATGTTCTTGGACACGCTTTTTGGAGGGAAATGGAGTCTATCAGGAGAGAGTTGCAGGCATAAGAAATTAAGTCACTCAGCTTCAGATTTACACTGCTCATCAGTGAAAACTCTTGTCAACCTTGCCTCACCCTGTGTATTCTCCCCACCTCTCCACTATTGATAAGAAATGTTTAAGCCAATTTTTCTACCCTTCTTTCTCTTTTTCTCCTTCCTTTGAGTTAATCACTTGACCATTAATGGCCCTTTGAAAAAACTGAGGAAAGAAAAGCCCTTTTAAAGACAGAATTTAAGTTTTACATTTTCTACTCTTTTAGGGAATAACTTATTAATGACATCAATTGTTTTCAGGACCAAGATGATAATTAAATACCATCCTCTTGTATTTTCCTGGTATTTCAGATTTTCTAAGTTTGCATTTATTTATTATCACCTTCAGAAAATTTGTTTTTAAAGTAATTATAGTGGGCATTGTTGTCTCCATTCAATAGAAAAGGGAACAGAGATTCAAAGTTACTCCTTCAGTTGATTTGCAGTGTCTGTAAATTTTAATTCCAAACTGTTTCCATTAGATAGTGCTGCTTAGATCACAAACTTTTTTTTTTTTCTGGTCTGTCAGTTTTCTTACCCTAATTAAGCTGTTTTACACATTCATTAGTCATTCTTAGATGAAATTCAAGTAACAATTATTTTTATAGAGTATTTTATTAACTTTGTTTTTTGTAGCGTGTGTTCCTTTTTTTTTTGAGGTGGAGTCTCACTCTGTTGCCCAGGCTGGAGTGCAGTGGCACAATCTTGGCTTGCTGCAACCTCTGCCTCCTGGATTCAAGCAATTTCTGGCTAATTTTTGTATTTTTGTTAGAGATGGAGTTTCACCATGTTGGCCAGGCTGGTTTTGAACTCCTGACCTCAAGTGATCCGCCTGACTGGGCCTCCCAAAGTACTAGGATTACAGGTGTGAGCTACCGTGCTTGGCCTGTGTTGCTTTTTATTCCTTAGTTTTTTTATATAGCATATTTTATCACCTTGAATCCAGTTTTCTATGCAAATATTTGTTTTTCACTATGCAACTTCCTCGTAAGACTTTAACATATGTCTAAGATAATTTTGCTTTCTCCATCTCTTCATTGTTCTCTTTAAAAAACGTAAATATCTTAATGATAAGTTTCATATCGAGATGGCATTTTGGATGAAAAACTTCATTCCTCTGCTTTTTTCCCTCACAAATTTAGCATGTAAATATTGACACATTCCTTTTATATTATTCTGCCATTTCTGTGGCATTTCACCAGTGTGCAAGTCTGCACATGAAGGTATGCTTAGGAAAACTTAATGAACATCCATATTTGTACACCTGAGTACCATCATTTCGTGCCTAAAATGTGCAAATAGCCTGATGAAAAGCAACAGGCTTGTTCCTGGTCTTATCCAAGGAACTCAAACTATGTGCTGCCAGTAGAGTGCTGTTTTCATTCAGAGAACTCTCCTACCGGGCTCTTTTTCTCTGTCTTTGTTGAAGGCCTTCTAATAACTTTCCAACTCTCTCTGTCTTATAGTGCCAAGTAAAGAAAGTATCTGAAACCCAAAATTAAGTAGAGATGTTACATAAGGAAATTGTTTTAAGGGTAATTTAAATAATTGGATGTTTAATAGAAGATGCTTTCTGCATTTTTGAGGGGTTCAGACATAGTGGAAATGACTTATTTATATATGGCTACTTTAAGATTGAGACATAGCTATTGAATTGACTTTGCTACACCGCTGTCCATTTAAACTTTTCTTGAGTTCTTATGTGGCAGGCTCAAAAGATGAATTAGAGTACCCTGCATTCAAAGAGGCAATTTATCATAAGATAGGCAGAATAGTTTTGACCAAAAAATTATAAAAGATATTGTAAGACAGGGATCCCCAGCCCTCGGGCCATGGACGAGTACTGGCCTACAGCCTGTTAGGGACCATGCTGCACAGCAGGAAAGTGAGCATTACCACCTGAGCTCTGCCTCCTGTCAGATCAGCGGTGGCCTTAGATTCTCATAGGAGCAAACACTATTGTGTGAACCCTGTTGTGAAGTGTGCATGCAAGGGATCTAGGTTACATGCTTCTTATGAGAATCTAATGCCTGATGACCTGAGTTGGACAGTTTTATCCTGAAAGCATCCCCCTCTATGTCTGGGGAAGAAAAAGTTGGGAACCACTGCTGTAAGGTACTATTTGAAGACAATCCAGAAGTGATTTTTGCTTGTAGGTTTCCAGGCAAAGCCTGAGAACCAGTTTTCCTGGCCTGACCTAGAACCTGGTATTATCCACAACACTTAAGAACGTGTACATACCTGTGCTTATGTTACTCTCCTTAGGACTACTGTGGCAATGACCCAAGCAAGCACTATTCAAGATATTGACCCTGAAAAGCAAACTTATCTGAACTGTTCTTTTGCTCTAGTATGCACTCAAAAATCATTTAATTCTGATGAAAAGGGGTAGTTGTGTGATTTTGGGGTCAAATTTTAAACCTGTTAAAAAATTGTGTATGTAATAAATTTACATATTATAGTTTACACACACACACACACACACACACACACACACACACACACACACACACACAAAGTTTCACTGTGTTAGCCAGCTCTGCTCTAGATAAAGAACCAATGGGGTTTTGATGACGAGCTGCTCTCTTAGTTATGGGAGGTAGGGACTCTCTTACTTGTAGCCTTTTTTTTTTTTTTTTTTTTTTTTTCTTTTTGAGACAGAGTTTTCCTCTGTTGCCCAGGCTGCTGGACTGCAGTGGTGCCATCTTGGCTCACTGCAACTTCCACCTCCTGGGTTCAAGCGATTCTCCTGCCTCAGCCTCCTTAGTAGCTGGGATTACAGGCTCATGCCACCATGCCTGGCTAATTTTTTTAAATTTTTAGTAGAGATGGGGTTTTGCCATGTTGGTCTCGAACTCCTGACCTCAAGTGATCCGCCTGCCTCAGCCGCCCAAAGTGTTGGGATTACAGGCGTGAGCCACTGTGCCCAACCACTTTTTTTCTTATAAAAGATTTTTGCTGAATGAAAACTAAGTTCATTTTCTACCCGGAATCATTTTGCTGTGATAGGAGAGAGCCAACATTGGTCTTTTACTGATGCCAAATATGACTGCATGAAGCTCTATTAAACAGGGCGTGGTTTGGTTGGGAGTTACATCTTTATTTTGAATTTGTGGATTTTTAAGATAAGTGTCAGAAAACGGGATTCTTTGTAACCCTGCAATTTGTACAGCCAGCTTTTGTCTAGTGTAGATGAGATTTGGCAGCTACTATCCAGAATAACAAATTGATTTTAAGAGTTCAAATGAATGCATTCCATATTTAAGATGTACATTCGTTCTAATTTCACAAAAAGGTGAAAAGCAATTGTAAATGTTTCCTTTGCCAGGATAATTTAAGTGACTTAGTATTTAATGAAATAAAATTGTTATGGTGATAGCATTTTAGGATTGTTTTTGTCTGTTTTACCTGGCTGAATTCCCCCATCTGTGTTCTGATACAGCATACTGTCAGACAGGGTTTCAGACTACAATTGGATAACTCACAGATATCTCAAACAAACATATTGATAATAGAATTCATGGTTTTTCTGTAAATACTTATTTTATTTTATTTCTTGAGACAGGGACTCGCCGTTTCACCCAGGCTGTTTGCTTACTTTCTAGCACTTGTAATCACAGCTCACTTCAGCCTCAATGTCGGGGACTCAAGCCGTCCTCCTGTCTCAGGACCCCAGCTCCACCCCCAAAGTTGGGACCACAGGTGCATGCCACCACACCCAGTGAATTATTTTATTCTTTGTAGAGATGAGGGTCTTACTATGTTGCCTAGGCTAGTCTTGAACTCCTGTAAGTACTTAATCTGCCTTCTGCTTCTCTGCTCTCTAGGCTTTTCTCCCACCAATGCACGCAAGAAGGAAACCTAGGTGGCATTCTTAAATGTCTTTTCTCTCATATTCAGGCCTCCAGCTATTGCTGTTCTACTCCAGATGTTTTTTTCCATCTGTCATCTGTCTCTCCACCCACCCTCCTACTGCAGATCACGCTCATCTGCTCCCTGAGTTGTGGTCAGCCCTTTGCTTTCCTTGTTCCATTTTTTTCTCCCTCTCCCTTAATGCTTTCCCCATAAGGCATAAAATTTAGTTTTCTTTAGTAGATGATTTCATTCTTCTCCTTAAAAAACTCGATGTCTTCAAATGAACCTTGGATAAAACAAAGTTTAACCATGGCCAAAAGGCCCTGTTTGACTTAGCTATTGCCAGGTTCCTTGACCTTATCTTGTGCCACTCCTGGCTTGCCCTCTCCTTCAGCCATACATTTCTTCGTAGCTCCTGAAGGTTCTTTCTTGCCCGGGTCTTTCTACTTCTGCCTTGCGTATTCCCTCCATCTTTTCATTCCACTTCCCTCATCCCCACTCCCCACTCCCCTCCATCCTCAATACACAAATGCTCCTAGGCACCCTCCTTCTGATCCTGTGCATCTTAATGTTGTGGTGAGTTCCTTAGAAATAACTTCTCAGTCTACTTTATCTAAAAGAGGACTTTCTTCCCCATTCTTTAAAGACGATTTCCTTAGAGAGACTTCCCTTTACCTAGAGAAAATCTTTCCCCTCTCATCCTTGGAGATAACTGCTCTGTCTAAAGAAGATCCCCCCTCCCTATTCCCAAAAATCTCTCTCAGCTAATTTTTTGCTTACGTGGTAGGACTTGTAATAGTAATTTGTTGGCAGTTTCTTGCCTTTGCCTCTAAGAGAATTTAAGATAATTCCTCCATTAAGAGCAGGAACCAGCTGAGCACAGTGGCTCACGCCTGTAATCCCAGCTCTTTGGGAGGCCAAGGCAGGCAGAGGTCAGGAGTTCGAGACCAGCCTGACCACAATATGGTGAAACCCCGTCTCTACTAAAAATATAAAAATTAGGCAGGCGTGGTGGTGGGTGCCTGTAATCCCAGCTACTCAGGAGACTGAGGCAGGAGAGTCACTTGAACCAGGGAGGCGGAGGATACAGTGAGCCAAGATCATGCCATTGCATTCTAGCGTGGGTGAAAAGAGCAAGACTGTCTCAAAAAAACAAACAAATGAAAAAATAAAAATAAAAAAAAAAACAAAACCAGGAACCAAGGTTGTTTTATTCATCTGGTATCTCTAGTGCTCGGGACCTTGCTTTATGTAGAAGAAACACTCAATTCATGTGTTTTATGAAGGAATAGAAAACAACAAAAGAAAAGATCTCTTTAGAATTAAAAATTTTACTCCTGATTATTGTGTCTTTGGTTTATTTTACCTTAATGACAAAGAAATTGAATAGTGGTCCTAATCTTTGACCAAGAATTGATTTGATTAATCTTGCGATAAGAAATTTTTAAATTAAATAGTTAGCTATTAAAAAAATTAAGCCTCGGCAATGTAGTGAGACCCCACCCCTACAAAAAATGTTTTAAAAAATTAGCTGAGCATGGTGGCATATGCCTGTAGTTCTACCTACTCAGGAGGCTGAGGCAGCAGGATTGCTTGAACCAGGAGTTGGAGGTTGGAGTTGAGCTGAGTTATGATTGTGCCATTGCACTCCAGCCTAGGTGACAGAGCAAGACCTTGTCTCTTAAAAAAAAAAAAAAAAAGTAGAATAAAATAAAAATTACAGCAGTATTTTTAATGCAAGATAATTTTTTCTAAATGGAAAAATAATATTTATAATTATACTTAGGAATAATTTATTTAGACTATATATTTTTTGCTCAACATTCAGGATATAGAAAATGCATAGCAATTCTCACACGCTCACGCGCACACACACACACACATGCACACACCAGAACACCAAAACAAAACTTTCCTGCCTGTAGGGAGCATACATTTTTAACAGCTTTACTGAGATATTTGACATACAATAAACTGTACATATTTAAAGTGTATGATTGACCTGCATAAATTCCTAAATGAATGTAACCCTGAACTTGCCTTATAAAGTTATTAGGAAAATAAACGATATCAAATTATGTATGCATGCAAGAGAATACCAAATGAATAATGGAGATTATGCTCTCCGTGAATAGCAAATGGTTTTTTTTTTGGTTTTTTTTTTTTTTTTTTGAGATGGAGTCTGGCTCTGTCGCCCAGGCTGGAGTGCAGTGGCGGGATCTCAGCTCACTGCAAGCTCCGCCTCCTGGGTTGACGCCATTCTCCTGCCTCAGCCTCCTGAGTAGCTGGGACTACAGGCGCCCGCCACCTCACCCGGCTAGTTTTTTGTATTTTTTAGTAGAGACGGGGTTTCACCGTGTTAGCCAGGATGGTCTCGATCTCCTGACCTCGTGATCTGACCGTCTCGGCCTCCCAAAGTGCTGGGATTACAGGCTTGAGCCACCGCGCCCGGCCAGCAAATGGTTTTAAAAAAGATTTGTTGGTAAGAGAATGGTTGCTCCTCATAAATCAGAAGATATTGTTCACGCTTTATTTCATTTAAACTTTTGTCTACCCCTTTTGTATTTTAGCCGCATGTTTCTTCTCGTGGGAGCTCCCAAAGCAAACACGACCCAGCCTGGGATTGTGGAAGGAGGGCAAGTCCTCAAATGTGACTGGTCTTCTACCCGCCGGTGCCAGCCAATTGAATTTGATGCAACAGGTAAATATTGATGCACAATTTTCTTTTCATTGATTTCATTTGATTTTTTTCTAGCAATTGGTTTAAATGTAGCCATTTAATACAATAATATCTATACGCACCTCAGACCCACAGGGAAAATTATGTAAAGACAAACGATTTATTACATGATTTTTTCCTACAATTTTTTTGGTAGATGAAAGTATTAAAATTACATTGTATTTCCTTTGGTTCAGATGTCTTCTGCCATAAACTGATAGTATCAACCCACAGAAATTTGGGATGAATCTATTAAGATTTTTTTTACTTTTTCTGAGAATCGGGAGCTCATAGGCACAGAAAGACTTTTTTGCTGCTTCTCTGTCAACCAAAGTGAAGCATGATTCAGTGATTATTATAGAAGACCAAATCTCAGATCATGAATATATCCAAGCCTTGGGCTGTGCTATAAAAAGCAGTTGAGGAGGCCAGGCGTGGTGGCTCACGCCTGTAATCCCAGCACTTCGGGAGGCTGAGGCGGGGGGATCACAAGGTCAGGAGTTCCAGACCAGCCTCAGCAACATGTTGAAACCCTGTCTCTACTAAAAATACAAAAATTAGCTGGGTGTGGTGCACGTCTGTAATCCCAGCTACTCAGGAGGCTGAGGTAAGAGAATCTCTTGAACCTGGGAGGTGGAAGTTACAGTGAGCTGAGATCACGCCACTGCACTCCAGCCTGGACGACAGAGGGAGACTCCATCTCAAGAAAAAAAAAAAAAGCAGTTGAGGAATCTTTTGCATTCAAGTAGACTTAGGTGCCGTAAACAACACTTATCAAGGCTTTGTTGGGAAAATTATATGTTATGGTTCTGATAACAGGAGAATTTTATCTTAGGGACAAATTTCAGTGTCAGGATTGTGGGAGCAAGGAGAAAAATAGCATGCGGAAGATGAGAAATAAGTTTTACATTTTTACCAGTGAAATGAAATATGCAGAATTCTGTACACATTTATATTGGTATATTTATTTATATTTGTGAAATCTTAGATAATCATTAAGGAAATAGTGTGACATTCTTCTAGCATAATAGTCTTACAAAATTTTTTATTGATTCTGATTTGCTGGCTTTGACAGAGTGCTTTAAGATAAACCTACACAAAATTAATCCCTTTTTCCATATTGTTATTTCCTGCCAGTACTAAAATATATTGATTCTGGGAAATATGTCAGTGAAACAGGAATCATGATGTGGACTGTTCCATTTGACATTGTGATCAGTGCCAAAATGATTGTTAGTCATTAAGCCAGCTGTTAATGGGAACCAGATCACATGCACATGTTTTTGGGTTTTTTTTTTTTCCATTTAAAATTATCTACATTAAACTCTGTTGTATTTTTCCATATATGGCTAATACTTGGAAAACTCCAAGAGTTTGTAAAAAGGCTCAATTTTACCATAAATGGAGAAATACCTGTGACTCAGAATATGATGGTTTTAGGGCATTTATTGTCTAACAAAATATGAGAACTAATAAAACGAAACCACAGTTTAGATTTTGATAGGTTGAACTGTTCAGATGTTTCTATACTTAACACCATAGGTTTTTGTGTATTGCAGGATAATTTATTGCTTCAGATAATTTTTTGTTTATTGAAAATAATATGTGCACATGGTAAAACAAATTTTAAACAGTCTCAAAGCATGTACAATGAAACATTCACTCACATCAGTCTTCTCAGAGACAATCACTTTTTTGTTTTTTTGTTTTTTTTTGAGATAGAGTCTCGCTCTGTCACTTGGGCTGGAGTGCAGTGGTGTGATCATGGCTCATTGCAGCCTCCGCCTCCCAGGCTCAAGTGATCTTCCCACCTCAGCCCCAAAAGGAGTTGGGACTACAGAGGTGTGCCACCAGCCCGGCTAGTTTTTATGTATATTTTTTTTAAAGAGATGGGGTTTTGCCATATTGCCCAGGCTGGTCTCAAAACATCTGGGCTCAAGCAGTCTGCCCCCCTCAGCCTCCCGAAATGCTGAGACTACAGGTGTGGCCTACTGTGCTCAGCCTGAGGCAATCACTCTTAACAATTTCATTTATCCTTCTAGAATTTTCTTATGTCTATATATGTATGCATCCTTGAAGGAAAGGCAACTCAAAAATCTGATGCCTCCCCGCACTGTTCTAACAGTAGAAATCTCTTGTAGATCTTTCCTTATCGGTATATGAATTTACCTCATATTTTGTAAATCACTGATACTATTATATTGTATATGTGTACCTTGTTTGCTTAAATTATATGTTCTACTAGTGGATACTTCGATTATTTCCAGTCTTTTATTATGAACACTGCTGTAGTGAAAATGTTATACACAAGTATTTGTACAAATATGTGAATATATCTGTATGATAAAGGAGATCTTTGGATATGTATATTTAAAGTTTTGTTAGGTATTATAAACTTTCCCTCACAGAAGTTTACACCCCTCCAGTTATGTTTTGAAACCCATGGCAACCTCATTTATTACCGTATTTTTAAATCTTTGTCAGTTTTGTAGGAGGAAATAGTATCTGTTATGGTAATTTGCATTTCTTTAATTACTAGTAAGACTGAATGTCTTCATATTTGTTGGTAAGCCTTCAGTATCCCTTTTCCTGTGAGCTACTTTTAGTATATTTGTACATATTTTCTATTAATTTGTGATTTCAATAAATGAATCTCAGTTTATGGCACTCCATCCTTTCAGTGTTTAGTCCAGAATCTGGAGCCATGTTTGACATTGCATCTTTCAGTAGGTCAAAATGTAACTGTTTCTCATCAGTCCACTGCTAATATCCTGGTCCAAGCTCCATTGTCTCCCATCTGGACTATTGTCCTAGATTTTTTAATTAAGGCACTGCCAGCAACGAGATGGCACATTTAAATTGGGGTAATTTGACTATTTACAGAGGACTGTGCAGGTACCTGGGGATTGATTGTATATCAGCACTAGTTAAAATGTGGCCTCTAGGCCTGAAGGCAGTGGTTACCAGAATCTGAAAACAGAATACTAGGTATAGAGAGCCACGTGACAGGAGCTATGGCTTTTTTCAGAGGGCAAGAGCCAGCCCCAAATGACCAGGGGATTAAAACAATGAGCTCACTCCGCTTCCTCCCTTTGATTCTCTGTGCTGTTCTGTGCCTCATAAACAGTAGACACTTTCCCACCTCACCCTTACCTGGGCTGTGTTTCCTGCCGGGACATTCTTTCCCTAAATGTTCACTGAGTATCTGCTTCATCATCATTTTGAGAATGGCTCAAATATGATCTTCTCAGTGATGCCCTGACCTTCTTACTTAAAATTGCAACTCCCCCTTCTCACCTTCTACTTCCATCCTCTTCTCTATGTTTCCCAGTAGTGCTTACATTGTTATATGTTATTTATTTATTTTTAGTGACTGTCTCTTTCCCTCAATTAGAATGTAAGTTCCATGAGGACAGTTTTTTATCTTTGTTCATTGCTGAAACTCCAGGGCCTAGAACATTGTCTGGTGCCCGGCACAAGTTAGTGCCCAATAAATTGAAGAGATGAATGTACGATAAGAAGTTTTTGTATAGTAAGGAAATAAATAAAGTCCTTTAGTTGTCATAGATGTACATACATATAAAAAATATATTTATATGTATAATACATATATTCTTATGTATATGTATATCTTTTGTCCCTGTTTATGATATTTTTGTAATCCTTTTGTATAACTTCTGAGACCTCCCCAGTGGAAAAGAAATTAAGACTTAATTTTTTTACGTTAGTATTTTTATTCAAATAGTGTTTATTTGAATGTAAGAGGACAACATAGATTTAAATAACCCAGTCAAGAAAATGTATATCTAAAACAGCCACATTAAACCATATTGTATTGAGTTTCAAGGAAGAAATGCTTATAGCTTATAGCATCCTGCTAAACTTTCTTTATGTCTCTCTCCCAAGTACTCTTCATCCCATCCTAGACCAAACATATAAGCATCTCTACAATACAAATGTCTTTTCTCTTTTTTATTATTCAAGGGAGACAGAGGCTGAGCAGATATGTGGGGTTTCTGAAGGCAACCTCCCTGGGGCTCAAACTCTGGTTCTGCCAGTTACCAGCTGTTGATGTTATACAGGTTACTATTAGGTTACCCTCTTCTCCCTAGTAGAGTATTCTCATCAACCTGCTCCATAGGTGTGGATTACACCAAATGAGTTAATTTACATATAAGTGAAGACTTTTTAAGTGCTTAGGACAGGGATTGGCATACTGAAATGGCTCAGTAAACATGAGCTGTTTCAAGTTGCTATTCCTCCCTTTTGCCTTCTTAGAGACCCTCCCTATTCCTTCATTTGCTTCTGTATCCCTGCTGCATTCTCCCTTTTCCTTTCTTCCCCAATTTTGAAGTATCTTTAAAGTGTTTTTACCTGAAAAACTAATCAAAAACTGTTTTCCCTTGGAGATGTATCTTTTCTTAGTCATATCTTTCTCTTTTCTTTCCTTTACATCCATGATTTTTGAATACATATTGTGTCTTCATCACTTTCCATGCTTCAACCCAATAGAATCACTGTTGGGTTGTGGCACCGACCCAACCCAGCAGTGATTCTAGCTGCGATTGTTAGCAGCAGCCTATTTGCTGGCTTCAGTGGATGGTTATGGTCCCTCATCTCTTTGGACTGCTCTTTTACAATCACCCCATTGGCCATTCCCTCCTTAAAGTTTCTGCTCTTTGTCTGCTTGACATGATCACATTCTTTTATCCCTCCTAAACTTCTTGATACTATTGTGGGCTTTCCTCTTTGACTCTTTTTCATCTCTCCATTATTTGTTATACCTCATGGTGTCATGAAAAGGAATAGGCCTTGTAGTTAAACAGACATGGGCTCAAATCTAGCCTCTGTCATTTTTTTCTAATATTACCTTGGGAAAATTACCTGCCATTCTCTGTTGTATAATACATTCCAGGGGTGATCATGAAGAGTATAAATTGGTTAGTTTATTTACTTTCTTGTGTTTCTGAGCCCAGAACAGATTTTAATGCTTAAAAGTGCCCTGTCCTCATGTTTTTAATATTTGGGAAATAATTTACTTTATGAAATAGTCTCAAGAAAATTAGCTGTAATTGTATGATGTGGGAGACATTACAACACTTTGTCGTTATTCACATTTTTTTAAACTTCTGGGAAGAACTTTAGTATGCCCATGTGACTTTTTCTGGCCCATAAAACATGAGCAGAATTGTGTCATTTCTGGGTGGCAGGGTTTAAGAGCTGGGGCATTATTCTGCCCCTTCCCAGATGGCATAGTGAGTAGTGATAGTTTAAATGGTAGAACTTCTGTCAACCTGAGGCCTGTAGTAAGGAAGACATAAAGATTAGACTCTTACTCATATGTGTGTGTACAAAAAAAACCTATTGTTATTTTTAACTACTTGAGATTTGGGGGATGCTTGTTACCATAGCATCATGGAAACTAAACTGAATAACACATATAGGGATATTAAAATGGAATATTATCAATAATCAGCTGCTGGAAAATGGTTATTAAAACCACTTTCTATTCTGCATGCCAGTTTGGTCTTCCTTTAAGTTTCTAGTCTGACTTACTGAGTATCTGAGTGACTAAATGACTAGGTATCATTGCTTATGCTAAAAATGGCCCCAGATGTTAAGTTGCATTTGGATTGGGAGAAAGTATAAATAGACTAAGTACCTGATAGGGGTATCATAGCTTCGGGGTTCCTTGAGTATAGTGATTTAAAACTGGCATGTGTTTTGTGGCGACTGTGGAAGCTATGGCTATAGAGTTGTTGCAAAAGATGTCATTTCTGTGGGGACAAGAGGATTTGAAGCCCGAATGACTCCTGTGTCTACCAGGTTTTGTTTCTTCAAATCTGAGCCGTCACCTGGCAGGGCAAAGGGAAGTACTCTGGACAGCTGGGTGGACAGCTGTATAGGAAAGTTCATGTAAGGATTCTCACCAAAGAGGTATGTCTGGTTCTGTCCTGCTGGAAAGCTGTGGTTCTGTCTTATATCCTTGTAAATAGACTGGTGCTGCATATGGCCTTTGGTAGTTTTCTGAGTCTGAAAGTTTAATTGAGACTTAAGAAGCCCCAGATGATTGTTACATCAACATTTGAAGTTTGTAACTATATGAAATATTCTAGGCTAGTTGCTGTATAGTCTGTTTGTCCTTTGAAAAAACAGAATAGTAACTATATTCCTTCCTACAAAAAAGAACAAACCTCAGCTAGCTCTAGAATCACAATAAACAATTTTACGGTAAAGTGCTTGGAGATACTCTAAATGCTTGGCATTAAGTAATATTTTGTAAAATGGTCCTTTCCTCTCCCATTTGCCTTTTAGGTCAGGTTCTGCCATATTGGTAGTCTCAGTGCACTGAGTACAGTTTCCTTTCTTTATTAAGCTGAATTTTTTGTTGATTTTTTTTTTCTTACTGATGTTATAGTATGTTTGTTTCCCTGAGTAGACTATAAGCTATCTAAAGGCAGGGAACACATTTATTTCCACTCACCATTTATTCCATTTCCCTATGGTGGGTTGCCTGTGTGTGTGTTGCATGCAAGTTTTGGACTCTTCATGAAAAGTAATAGAAATAGACTCTAGCTAAATTTAACAGAACAAGAATTTATTGGAAGGATATTGATAACTTCACAGTTATCTGAAAAAATAGGCAGGAACCAAGAGAAGCTAACAAAAGAACAACTGGTGGATTTTATTGTTGCTGGAACTGCTGTTGCTGAATGTGGAATAGCACCATGAGAATAATTTCTTAACCATCTTTGCATCATTTGCTAGAGTTTTAAAACTTTTATAGTAGTGTCTGTTTGGGTGAGTCCAAGTCTCATATCTGTGAAAGACCTGGAAAGCCTGTCTTATCTTTCACAACTAAGAAGATTAAGAAGATTATGAGCTGTAGAGGGAACTAAAAGGTATAGGATTAAGAGGGTGCCTTTTTCTCCTTTTGACTGGAAAACGGTAATGGGAAAGAAACATCCTTTGCAAATAACCCTGTTTATCTGTTGGGCTAATTAGTAATTCATGAACTGATTTTACTTTGTGTTTACCTGTGAGGTCCCTGGATATTATATAGTATATAATTATCTATTTATATACTAGATAAAGGTCATTTAACTGTTAAAAGTTGCTTGTCACATGCATTAAGACATGCACTAGTAACTAATTAAGAAAATCTGGATTTTGCTTTTAAGGTATTATAACACAACTTTTTTAGCTTTTGGACAGATGGACACTTTTGATGTGCTTTCTTTCCTATCCTGTAGCATGATTTTGGTGGTTTGAGTTGGGGATAAGAGCGAGGCTTTCAAAAATATATTTGAGAGACTAGTCTAAAAGTTATTTTACTGTAATTCTGAACAGCAGATGCAAATAGATTCATACCAAAAAAAAGGAGGCATAACTGGAAAGTATCTAACTTTGCCTGGGGACTTTGAAGAAGGCTTCCTAGATTAGTTGGTGACATTTGAGCTAGCTAATGAAAAATGAGATGAAATTCCTTAGATGTCAAAGAGGGTTACAGCTTGAGAAAACAGTATGTGTATGCTTAGTAAAAGGAGTTAGTGACTGAAAATCAAGTAATTCCATGTGTCCTACATGTATGTATATGTATGTGGGCATAAGGGTTATATGTGTGTGGTGGTGGGGTTATGGTGTTGAGGGCATGATGAGGAATAAAACTGGAAATAGCTGAGGAAAGATATAAATGAGTTTTTAAAAATATACTCTAAAGGTCTAGCCAAATAAATTTACCTTTAAATCTTAATGCACATAGAGTATTATATTAGAGATAGAAGGATCTAGAGCTCCATAGGGACATCTTGAATTTCTGGTTCCTTGTAAATTTCACATGAACACTGCAGATGAACTAATACGTTCAGTACCCATTTTATTAATTTTCCTAGTCACTTTTTTGGTAAAATGATAGAAGTTACATGAAATAATGAATATTATCATATACATATATTCAAAATATTATAGACATGACTTTAAAAAATGTGGTTTCATGATACGAAGTTTAATTTAGTAGAAGGTGCAATCCAGGATGGAAAAGTTACTTGCTGCTTTGATTTTTGAATAATGTCTGTGCTTTAGTGAGCCTTCAGGAGCTAAAGGAAACCTTAGTCCAAAATTTAGATTTGCAAAATTTATTTCCAAAATGTGCTACCCTGTTAGTTTTCTTTCAAGATCTTCACTCTGGCTTGTCATCTTTATTTTTCTTTTTCCGCCGTATTTGCTTGATAGAATATATAAACAAAGCCACAACTAAGATGTTTTAAAAATTTTCTTATTTTATATGTTTATGCAATGATTGAAATATTACAACTTGCTTTGGAAATAAGCAGTTGCCCTCTTGGATTTTTAAACCTTTTCATCCAGTGACTCTTCATAATTTATAGATTTTTAAATAGGGTCTTCATAATGACGGAATAGGTTTTTCCCCCTAAATTGAAAGAATAATGTGAACTTTGATATGTTATAGAATTCGTGAAAATGAAACAGTTATTTGGGGTATGATTTCTTTGTTTTAGTCTAAGATGATTGATACGTGGAAAACTCACAAGTGGATGTGGAAAAGCAGAACTGAAGAAAAGATTAATTGCATGATTTAGTTTAGGGATTAATGATCTATGTATTTTCAGTAGTAAAGTTATTCCAAACTGTAATAGATTGCTATGCAAAACAATATTGAGACTATTCATGTAGCAAGCCTAGACTGTTCATGTAGTCTGTTATCTGTTTTGCCTTCATGGCCACATTAGTTTCCTGTTGCTATTGTCATAAGTTACCAAAGATAACAAATTTGTTATCTTTAGTTCTGGAGGTCAGATGTCCAAAATGGATTCACTGGGCTAAATCAAGGTGAGAAACTGTTTCCTCTCCATTTCCAGCTGGTAGAGCCATTCGTATTCTTTGTCTTGTGGTTCCTTCCCCTATCTTCAAAGCCAGCAATAGCTACTGGGTTCGTTCTCATGCTGTATTACTTGAACATTGACCCTACTGCCCCCCACCCCCGCAACCCTTGTGATTTTAATGGGTCCACCCAGATAATCCAGACTTACTTCTTATTTCAAGGTCCTTAATTTGATCATTTCTGCAAAGTCCTTTTTGCCTTGTAAGGTCACATATTTATGTGTCAGTTTCTGGGAATTAGAAGTTGAATATCTCAGAGATATTATTCTGCCTACCATGGTGCCCTTTTATGTATTTTCTTTTTAAATTATTTGTTTTCTTTTTTCTTTAAAAAAGAGAGATGGGGTCTTCCTATGTTAGACCAGCCTGGTCTCAAACTCCTGGCCTCAAGCGATCCTCCCATCTCAGCCTCCCAAAGTGCTAGGATTACAGCTGTAAGCCACAACTGATATTGGTTATACTGCAAGCTATGCTAAGACAAGAACCATGCTTATGTAAGTAGGCATTGCTGTCTCTCTTGTTCTTTTTCCCTTGGCAGCTTTGGTTATAAAGAATTCAAACTAGATTTAGAAGATGTAGGCTCAGATTCAGACTCTGATGCCTATTAACTATGACCCTGGGCAAGCACCATCCGCAATTTCCTCATTTGTCAAATAAGCATAATACCTACCTCTCAGGGTTGCCATGTAGATCAAATGAGATAATATTAGTCAAGCATGGTGGCCTGGTGGCTCATGCCTGTAATCCCAGCACTTCGGGAGGCGGAGGCAGGAGGATTGCTTGAGTCCAGGAGTTTGAGACCAGCCTGGGCAACATAATGAGACCCCATATCTGATTTTTTTTTTTTTTTTTTTAAAAAACAATGTCTATGAAGGTATTAGGTTGGTGCAAAAGTAATTGCCATTCTTGTCATTACTTTCAATACTTTGTAAACAAGAAAGCATTATACAGGTGAAGAAAGGATTGTTTGTGTTGTGCCCATTCTAGAACTGTAGGGAACTAAATAAGTATGGAAAAGGAAAGAAATAAAGATAATTGTGGATATTTCTTAAATTGATTATAGCTTGGTTTGCATTTTAACTTCTGTTATTGTGACATTTGAGAAAATCCTCTTATAACATGTTTTCCTTTTCTAGGGAAGCAGATGTTACTGATAGACTGATCCTTGGCCATGTTTCTTAGTAATGTGTGTGTGTGTGTGTTTTTTTCTCCCAAAAAGATAGACTGCTAATGTGCTTTGAGAAAAGAAGCCATGTTTCACCACCGTATGAAAGTCTTTTTGCTTAGAAATGCAGGCTTACCCACCTATTTGTTAAGTATGTTTTTTTTGTGGTGGTTGTTGTTTTTTATTTGTTTGTTTTTTTAAAGGAGAAGCTCCTACCTTTATATTCCAAATACAGCGAATGGATGTCAGCTACCACTAACTATTTCTGTCATACCGAAGGGCATAGGTCAGATTACTATTTTTCCTGCCCAAAACAGCTTGCTGTAATGCTTGCCATTTGTTCCTAGAAGGGCCTGGCCGTAGGTTGAGAGTAAACCTTGGCTATGCCAGTTCTATGGTCAAGAAAAATGCTGTGGAATATTTTCTGGGTATAACTAGGTTTTTAAAACATTTAGCTGTTTTCTAGCTTGTGCAGTACAATTTCCATCTAGTTGCAATTAAAACACTCAGGCAGACCCTAAACTAACCTCCTTTAAGTTTTACTTCCTCCTATTGGTGAATTTTCTGTCTTCCAGAGTTGTGTCTAGGTATTTCTACAGTTGCAGCTGTCCTGTACTCTAAAAAGTTAAAAAGAAAAGTAGTTTCCCTTCCCTTGTTAATACAAAACAAATTTATACCAAGGAATTTTTAAAAATAAAAATATTTCTCCTGATAAAATCTGTTATTCCGTTACAGAATTACACAGAGAGCTGGTAAGCACTTTAGAAATCTTGTAGTCGAATTCATTTATTACTAATTGACTCTCAGTCATACAGTTAGTCAGTATTTTAATGTTTTCAGCGTTTTACTGAAACCAAACTCACAAGCTCTTTTAAAGTCTCTTCCTTTCCCTGCTCACTTTGACCTGATTCAACCCGTTCTTTAGGACTTAACATAGGATTGGCTTTTTTTTTTTTTTTTTTAATTCCCAGTAAAGCGTTTTTGTCTTAAAATGTTAGATGCTTTCAGGATCATTTCCTTCTCATGACTAGAAGGAAACAAACCAGCATTGATAAAGCAGTGAGTGTTTTCAAAAGGCCTGTATTCTTTGTGCTGCACTCCAGCAGGACCGTCGGAATTGCTCATGGAAGAAGAGGGAGATTTTGATTCTTTATTGGCTGTGGTAGTAATAACTGACTAACTCAATGAATACCAATCCCAGTGAAATGAGCTTCATTCCTGTTTTCTTCTGGTTCTGCTTTTCTGACTCTTTTTGTTTATGTTTGGGAAACAGCTGTGTCTTATTTTATGTAAAAGATGTTTCTGGATGGTTTTGTATAAATTAGTAACACTTTGACATGTCCATGGATTATGGCTGCAGAACTCAGTTTTGTGTATATATAAATGATTTATTTTTCAAACACTTTGGATTTGGGGACCTTGGTCTCTTGGCCATTTTAAGTCAGTACAGGTAAGCTTCAAGAGACATTTGAAGACACTTTGGAAGTTTATAAAGCAAATTGTCCTTTCATTATTAGTACTGTTCTAATATCTTATCACTACCTATTGTCTGTCAGAGTTTCTTAAATAAATTAACAAACTGTATTTCCTTACTAAATCAACGAAATCATTAACCACCATTTTAGTCTTCAGTAGTTATCTAGAATTTTTATTTTTTAATTAGTTATTTTATGCAATATTCTACTCTAATAGTTTGATTCTATAACATAGAATAGAGGTTCCTAGGAAGGTTAATGCTTAAAAAAAGAAGGAAGAGGTTCCTAGGAACGTTAATGCTTAAAGAAAGAAGAGCTTGTGTAATTAAAATTTTTTCTTGAATTTTATGAACTAAAACTCCTTTACATGTGTGAGATGAAAATGTAAACATAAAGTTAATTAAGAGGGGATGTAGGAGCGTCAAACTAAGCTTTTGTATATGAGGATTGAAGGATACTTATCCACACTACTTTTTTTGAAAACCTTTAAAACATTTTATAAATAATGCATATCCATTGATGAAAATATGAGAAAACCAGACCTACTTAAATCCCACCACTCAGGAAGCCAGTGGCCATAGGATATACTTTCGTGTGTGTATTTGTGCATGTGCCTTATGGCCTGTGTATATTCTGTGTGTGTGTGTTTCTGTGTGTAAATATGCAAAATACATAAAGTTATTATTTACTCTGTCTCCTATTCTGTTGGACATTCTGTTGTTTTATAACAAACCTTTGACGTGCTTATTAGTCTTAGTTTGTATTACCAAATTTTTTTTAGTTAATTTTTAAAAAATAAATGTAGAAGTCATAGCAGTGTGTGTTTCAGGATTTCTGATACATCTTTGCCAAATAGGACAATACTGACACAAGCAATATTTGAACCAAATTTAATACTATCTTCCTTTGCCTGACAGGTGAAACATATGTCTTATTTTAATATTCATTTCTGTTATTTCTGGTAAGCTTGAGTCTTTTTTCATAGGCTTATTAGCTCTTTCTGGGTTTTTAAATTTTGTTTTCTATTATCCATTTTCATTCTTGATCTATTATATTATTCATTTTTATTCTTGGTCTATTACTCTCCTGACACATCTATTTTTAATTAATTTTGAAAAAGTCATTTCATGCGCGCGCACGCACACACACACACACACACACACACACATTTCTATTCAATGCCACAGGTACTTTTTCTCCTGACAAATTTGTCATTTTTAAAAACAGCTTTATTGAGATATAATTTACCATAACATTGACGTGTTTTAAGTGTTTAATTCAATGAATTTTTACTATATTTATAGAGTTTTATAGCTATTAACTACAGCCTAATTCCACAGCATCTCCATTACCTTAAAAAGAAATGTGTCCAACATCAGTCTGTCCCCATTTGTACCTCCTGCCCTAAGCAGCTATTAATTTACTTTCTGTGTCTACATATTTTGGTTTTGAATATTTTATATAAACGGAATTATGTGATACATAGATATTCATATTATAGCATGTATCAGTGCTACATTCCGTTTTTATGCCTAACAGTATTCAACTGAATGAATAAACATTTTGTTTACACCAGTAGATGCACATTTGAGTGTTTTCTGCTTCTTGGCTATTATGAATAATGCTACTCTGAACATTCATGTGCAAATCTTTGTGTGGACATATGTTTTCCTTTCTCTTGGATAGATGTCTAGGAGTGGAATTGCTGCGTCATATGGTAATCTACATTTACCTTTTTTAAAAATTGTCAAACTATTTTCAAAAGTGGCTGTACCATTTTACATTTCTATTAGAAATGTATGAGGGTTTCAGTGTCTCCATATCCGTATGGACACTCATATTCTGTCAAAATAATAACCATCCTAATGAATGTGAAGCCATATTTTATTGTGGTTTTGATTTGCATTTACCTGATGATGAATAATGTTGAACATCTTTTCTTGTGCTTACTGGCTGTTATTTCTTCTTTGGAGAAACATCTATTCAAATTCTTTGCTTAGTTTTAATTTGGTTGTTTGTCTTACTGAGTTGTAGGAGTTTTTTTTTTTTTCATATTATTTAGGATACAATTTTTTTAATCCAGTATTTGATAAGCAAGTAATTTCCCCAATTTTGAGAGTTGTCTTTTTACTTTTTAAATGGTGTTTTTGAAGCACAAAAATTTTTAATTTTAATTGGCTGATATATCTACTGTTTTATCACTATGCGGTTGGTTTTCTAAATCATTGCCTAACCCGAGTTCATGAAGATTTATTTCCTTGTTTTATTTTAAGAGTTATATAGTTTTAGCTCTTACATTTAAAAATGCCTGTGATCTGTGTTGAGTTAATTTTCTGGTACGGTTTGAGGTATGGTTCCAAATTAATTTTTTTGTATATGGGTATCTAGTTGTCCCAGCACCATTTGTTGAAAAGACTATTTCTTTGCCACTGAATTTGCTTGGCATTGGCATCTTTGTCAAAAATCAGTTGACTGTGAATGTAAAGGTGCCTTTGATGTACTATTTATGTACTACTAAAAATACTAAAAGTGTCACCATTATAAATACATCACCATTGACTATTGTACACATTCAGATTTTAGGCATGCTAGTATCTGAATATTTGCAGCTCTGAATCAATGGAATACATTGTTTCAAAATAGCATTGAGTTACAAATAAATGCATGATAACAGTAGTTGTCTGACCTCCAAATCATTTTCTCTCAAATTTCTCTTATGGTACTTATGGCTCTCTGAAAATATTTTATATAATTATGTATTGCTTTTCTCCTTCAAAAGCAAAGACTTATCTGTCTCATTTAATGCTATATTACTAGCATAGAGACATAGGAGGTACCCATGATTTATCATTTATTTAAATAAATAAATGGATAATCAAAGAGATTTCCACTAACCTGTCCATTTTTACATAATAAATAAGCATGCTTTATTGGGAGATTTTTTTCCTAGCAAATTTGTTACAGGAAGTACAACTAAGCAAGTGATGTTTAAAGTAAAAAGCTGCTTAAGAAAGTCTGTGAATTGTCTATGAATGCAGGGTGGTATTGTTTTAATAGCCTTTTTTTTCTTTTTACTTTTTTTGTTCATTTGTTTTAGCAAAAAGTAAGTTAAGGACCTGAATTATTTCATTATTCATACAAGTCATAGTAATGAATAGGAGCCAAGTGACTAAAACCGCATTTAGCTTCAAAATGGAAGTTTACTCTCTTGCTTTTCTAATGCTTTAGCATTCTTGTTCACTTTGGCCTTTTCACAAAAAGGTGACATAATCTTGTTCCAAGGGATGTTCTTTTGGTATGAAAAGAAGAAACAAAACATTTTGCTTAGGGTAAGAAGGTAATTGTATCTTAAAAATAAGCACTGCCCATAATTGTCCAGCAAGTCGAATGCCGAATGTGTTGACAGTGCCTTTGGAAACACCAGGGAAAAGAGTTGGCTGCTAATAAGGAGTAGAGTCAAAAGCTACGGCAATCTGCTTTTCTCATTTGCTTCTGTCCTCAAGCATGCAGTCATGGGAGTTTGATAAAATGCAAATGACAAGTTTGAAAACCTGGCAAAACAGACATGAAATTTTCCAGTCTCTAGTGATTTACTTGCTTATTAATTTCAAGTTTCTCTAGCAAAATTTTCCTCTGTATTTTTGAAAGTGGTAGGACAGAGCTGTATGTTAATTTACATAATACAGAGCAATTTCTTCTGAACTTTATTAGAGAGATTTAAAGATTATTAAATAAATGATATTTAAGATTTATTTAAATACTTTTATTTATTTAGATAATTAAATAAAATTATTTTATTGTGTGAGATACTCTTTTTTCTTTTTTATTTATCTGGGTGAACAGAGCTAATCTTCCAATGGCTTTTGTGATTATGGACAGAAATCTTGGTACTCTTGGCTGTTGCCTGCGAAAGCATTTCTTCCAGCCTTTGAGTTTCTGTGGTTGTCTGTGTCCTGTTTCCTTTTCAAGTGTGTCAGCATAGTCCAGGCCATCTGAGGAGGTTCAACATCATTCTAAATGCTGACTTCAGGGCTGTGATTCAGAATATTTACTTCACTCATGTGCCTCAGGATAGCTGCCAGTTTCAGCCAGGTCATGAATGAACTTCTTGTCTGTTTGTCTGGAGAGCAGGCTTTCTTTTGCTTTCTCTTCACCCACTCTGTTTACACTTCCTCTGGGTGAAGCTTCTATGTAATGTTGAGTCAAGGATTTTAAGACTTGGTCTCCAGAAAAACAATTTTGATTAGTAAAGAAAAACTTCCTAATGAGCAAACTTCTTAAAAAGATGGTAACATGAGGTTGTAACTGTGTTGCAGCTGAAGGCATTGAAAGCAGTGGATGATGTTTTTCTTTTTGAAGACCATGGACTAAGTTTTGGGTGCCAATGTATGCCAGTGCATTATATCCAGTTATACTGGACTACTTTGGTTTCCAAAAAGATATGTCAAATTCGTACTGATTTTGCATGAATTTTCTAGCTTAAGCTAACCCTGATGTCCTCAAAGACAGATATCCATAACTGTTATGGCAAGGGATGCTTTTGATACTTTTTTAAAGAAATGGGAAACAGAACATGGTAGCTATGCAGGCCTATGCTGCTTGACAGTGCCCAGCAGCATCTTGTGCCACCGTATACAAGTTTAAAGAGAAGTAACATTTGTTAAGAAAAACATTCATGGAGGTAAATTTTCAAAGTGGTAGGGAGAGATTGGATAACCATTAATAAAGAATAAGTTTCACTTTTCAGGAATATAATAATTGAGAAAAAATACTTAACATAGAAGGCAACTCAAAAATCCCATAAAGCCCATTCTTAGCATGGCATAAACGCTCTTGACAAAAGTGGGAATGTAAATTACTACAGCTACTATGGAGTACAGTACGGAGGTTCTTCTAAAACTACAAATGAAATACCATATCATCTGGCAATCCCACTACTAGGTATTTATCCAAAGGAAAGGAAATCAGTATGTCAAACAGACATCTGTGTCCCGTGTTTATTGGAACCACTGTACACAATCACCAAGATATGAAATCAGTTCAGGTGTTTAACAACAGATGAATAGATAAAACATGGTGTGTACATATATATGTGTGTGTGTATACATTATTTTATATATATATATAAAATGTATATATATTCCTGTCTGTGTTCAGGAATATGTATATACAGTGGAAAAATGTTGTGTGTGTGTGTGTGTGTGTGTGTGTGTGTTCAGCCATGAAAAGAATGAAGTCCTGTCATTTATGGCAACATGCATGAAACGGGAGGGTATTATGTTAAGTGAAATAAGCCAGGAACAGAAAATTAAACACTGTGTGTTTTCACTCATCGGTGGAAGCTAAGAAAAAGTTGATGTCATAGAAGTAAAATGTAGAAGATACTAGAGGCTGGGAAAGGTAGGGAGAATGGCGGCAAAATTACAACTGGATAGGAGGAGTAAGTTCTAGTGTTTTCTACCACTGTAGGATTATTATAGTTAAAAATAATGTATTATCTAATTTCAAATAGGTAGAAGGAAGGAATCGAATGTTCCCAACACAAAAAAGTACTAAATATTCAAGATGATGAACTTGCTGATAACACTGACCTGATAAGTATAGATTATATGTATTGAAACATCACTTTGTACCCCTTGAATATGTAAAATTATTATGTATCGATTAAGAAAAAAAGGCTCTTGGCCAGGCAAGGTGGCTCATGCCTGCAATTCCAGCACTTTGGGAGACTGAGGTGGGCAGATCACCTGAGGTCACGAGTTGAAGACCAGCCTGGCCGACATGGTGAAACGTTGTCTCTACTGAGAGTACAAAAAATTAGCTGGGCGTGGTGGCGGGCGCCTGTAATCCCAGCTACTCAGCAGGCTGAGGCAGGAGAATCGCTTGTACCCAGGAGGCGGAGGTTGCAGTGAGCTGAGATTGCACCACTATACTCCAGCGTGGGTGACAGAGCAAGACTCTATCTCAAAAAAAAAAGTAAAAGAAGAAAAGGCTCTTGATAACCACTGCCTTCCTGATCATTCTCTGTAGTTACAGTGAACAACTCACAATTATCTTAAAAAATTCAAGATTATCCACTCTTCTGTGGATAATCTTGAAAAAAAAAGATTTTCTTTCGGCTCAGAAAACATTTCCTCACTTGTACTGTGTGCCCTCGCTTTCCTATAACTCTCTACGGGTTCCTGTACTATTTTCTACCATAATTGCTTGCTCCTATGATTATCTCTTGTGTTAAATAAATGTTTCCATAAGAGGCAGACTACCATTTCATCATGGGTTAGCATAATGAATAGAGAAACACACCTAAATTTTCAGTTAGGATTTGCATCCAGAGTGTAGGGAATAAAGTTTCTAGGCAAGAGGACCTCAGACCTAAATGCCTGCAGGTGGGAATAAGCATGACTTGTTTCAGAGACTGGGGATGAGGGATAAAAGTATTATTTCACATAAAAATAAGTGTATCAGCCAGGCATGGTGGCTCACACCTGTAATCTCAGCAGTTTGGGAGGCTCAGGCGGGTTGACCTTGAGCTCAGGTGGTCAAGACTAGCCTGGACAACATGATGAAACCCTGTTTCTACAGAAAGAACAAAAATTAGCCAGGCATGGCGGCATGCATCTGTAGACCCAGCTTCTCTAGAGGCTGAAGTGGGAGGATCGCTTGAGCGTAGGAGGTTGAGGCTGCAGTGAGCTGTGATCACACTACTGCCCTCCAAAAATAGAAATATTCCTAAATTTGAAATTGAGGGAGATGTAGGGGATTGATTAAATAAAGTATTCTGTGGCTATACAATAGGATACTACACAACAATGAAAATGATATTATAGATCTGCCTTTATAAGTGGCTTATTATGGGTTATAATGATAAGTTTAATGTTATCTTAAATATTGACTTAATATCTATTTTACATATAAAAACATGCATATATTCATGAAACAAGTCTTTAGGATAGATGGTAATGTGTTAACAGTGGTCATTTTTTTATAGTGGGGTTGTGGTATTTACATTTATCTTTATATATGGCTTTGTTTTATGTTTTGGTTTGTTTTGTAATGAATAAGACTTTTATAGTTAGAGTAAATACAATAAAGTGTTAAAAAGGTGAGAAGGTACCATTGGTCTTGTACATATATTTTGTACTTATTGATTACTATGTCTTAAATATTATTTTGAAAATTTTCAAACCTGTAAAAATTTGAATTTCATTAATACAATGAACAATACACTGTTCACCTAGTTTCACCCATTGTTGCAGACATTGTTACACTTAACCCCTAAATACTTCAGCATGTATCGCCTATAAACTAGGACATTTTCTTATGTAACTACAATATAGTCATCACATATTAGAAACGAATCATTATTATGAATAATGTAATATTAATAGTAACAATGTAATTGTTGCTGAATTATACATTATTACTGTTATCTAGTTCACAATTCACATTTCCACATTTATCCCAATAAAGTCCTTGTAACTTTGAAAAAACTTATTTGGACATAAAATTCAATCAGAGATCACATCTTACATTTGGTTGCCATGCCTTAGTGGTCTCTTTTAATCTAGAAGCGTTTCCTACTCATTTTGTCTTCCACGATATTGACATTTTTGAGTACTATCCCAGGTGTGCTGTAGGCAAGTATACTTGTATTGTTAAGAGTATAGTGATGTTTGGTCTATCCCAATGCATCATTTTGTTTTTGACACTGGAGTTTTAGTGTACAGAAATAATTTTCTCAATAGTGAGGACTGAAGTAATGAAAATAAGTGTTTGATTGTATTGTGCCATATTGAACTCTTTTTTCTACCAACCAAATCAAGTTTCCTGGATTCTAATTCTTACATTGTTATGTCACAGGCACAGGTCTCAGTCTTGTCTTTTATAGCATTTTACACAAAAGTGTTTCATACCATTTAATTTTCATAAATATCTTTATGCCCCACAGAAGGAACTTCTGGGAATAGATGATCATATGTATTTGTTTAATGGTTAATTATCTAACAGTTGAGCAACTGGAAAACTATTTACAATTGCTTTTTCAATCGTGTATTATGATACTTAATGGGACTAATAATAATACCGAGGCACTTCTGGGTTATCGTGTATTCTATGTTTCTGATTAGTTGAAAGTCTCTAATGTGTATAAAATGTATATGAGAAAAATAACCAGTGGAGTATTTGATTAATCAAAGGTGTACTATTTCTCAACCTGGCTGGATAAAAATAAACTGTTTTATTAAGAACAGTATATTTTGGGTCTTACTACTCACAATATTCTTTTTTAGGCAATAGAGATTATGCCAAGGATGATCCATTGGAATTTAAGTCCCACCAGTGGTTTGGAGCATCTGTGAGGTCGAAACAAGATAAAATTTTGGTAAGTCTTCTGGATATTTACTCACAGGTGAGTTTAGTCAGTTTATGTAGAGACACAGGGGGTTTTATATTTTCAGGCTGATAGTAGAATTCAGTATGCTCAAGGGTGCAGGGTATAACAACATAAGACAGCTCTGATCAAAGGCCACTGTGTCCAAAGAGGCCATCTCTCTTGCCCTTCTTCAACAGGCTTTCACTTCTTTTCACCCTCATTCCTACTTTGTTTTACCTGCCCCACTTGATAGTTCCTATCAGTTTATTTCCACCCAGCCAAGTATAGGAATAGTGTGGCTTTGGTTAACAAATGCTTTACTACTTCCTCTCTTTCTCTCTCCTTTTTTTTTTTTATCCCCCCCCCCCCCCCCGCGAGATGGAGTCTTGCTCTGTCGCCCAGGCTGGAGTGTAGTGGTGCTATCTCGGCTCACTGCAACCTCCACCTCCCAGGGTCAAGCATTTCTCCTGCTGCAGCCTCCCAAGTAGCTGGGATTACAGGCATCTGCCACCACGCCTGACTAATTTTTGTATTTTTAGTAGAGACAACGTTTCGCCATGTTGACCAGGCTGGTCTCTAACTCCTGACCTCAGGTGATCTGCCCACCTCGGCCTCCCAAAGTGCTGGGATTACAGGCGTGAGCCACCGAGCCCGGCCACTTCCTCTCTTTGAAAATACAACATGATGTTGAAGTGGGATACAGAACAAAGAAAAAGAAGTAACAACCTTCCTTCACCTCATCTCCCCCTATGCCGCTGTCCATTCCTCTGCTCCTCTTCTCAAACACTTTCTGAAATGTTTTCTATGGTAGCCATCCCAGTTCTTTACTTCACATTCCCTTTCCTATGTCACCATTGACTTTCAGGTCACTGAAATCCACTAGCATTTATACATATGTACATACATACATACCATTATGTTTTGTTTTCTCTGCTGGTATTTATTTTTATCTTTCTTGCACTCTCAGCATTATTCAGAATGGTCAACATCCCTTTTTTGTTTACTAAATTTTTCTTCTCTTGGTTTCTGTGAACTGTATTTTCCTGGTTTTTCTCCTATCTTAAGGCTGCTCTTTGGTAGTCTCCTCTAATGGCTCCTCTTCCATTCAATTTCCAAATATTGGGGTGTCCTTGATCTCTATTTAGCTTCCTTTGCTTCTTCTAACTACAACTTTTACCTAGAGGTTCCTAGTCTCTCCTATGGCTGTAAGTATAATCCCCAAATCTATATCTCTAGCTTTTAATTCTCCCTGGACCCTTTAAGTCATATTTCCAGACTAGCTATTTGGCTTCCAAATGAACGTGGCCAAAATAGGACTCTTGTTTCCTTCCATGAAAGAAGAAAAACAAATAAAAAACTATCTTTTGTATATATATATATTTCCCAGTTTATTAGGAGGCCTGGCTTTCCGCCCTATTCACTAGTGAGCACTCACAATCTGTCTCAAAAATATATCTCACATTTATCAGTAGATCTACATGTCCAGTATTTCTACCCTGCAACAAGCCACCATCATTACCTCCTTGGACCAATGCAATGGCTCTTCTCATCCTGCTGCTGCTTCTCTTACCCTAACTGCAAGAAGGACCAGAGTGAACCAGAGCATTTTACCTTGATTAAAACAGTCAAGTGGCTTTCTGTCACTGTCTGAATAAGTATGAAAAGCTCATACTGTCTTAAAAACATCTCCAAAAACAAGTCACTGGCTATGTCTTTGGTCTCCTCTCACTCCATCTTACATACTAAAGCCAGGCTTGTCTTTATCTCTTCCACATTCCAAATCATTTCAGTTAGTACCTTAGTGTTTGTGTTCCCTCTGCTTGTATTAGTTGTCTTTATGATTTCTACTTGGCTGGCCCTTTGTCATTCAGATTTCAGCTTTCATTTAATTTCCTCAGAGACCGCTCCACCTATTTTAATTATTTACATAGTATTTATTATTGCCTTTATTTTTCATCTAATTATGCTGCATAGGGAAGGATTTACTTAGGAGGTGAAGTTTCAGCAGACTTTAAAGGATGTGCCACATTTCAGCAATTGGAGGTGAAGGATTGGGTTAAGAGTGGAGATATTCTAGGCAGAAAGAAATGCAAAGAAGCAGGAGTAAGCAAAAGGAGCAGACTACCCACTCTGGAACATCAAGTACATGTAGAGAAGTAGCTGCTATGACCTACTTTCACTGTTTTCAGGGTACATATAGAATAAGTCAGTGCTGATGTTCTGCGGTGCTTATGTTAGCACTTTGCTTCAAAAAGTGTTACAGAAAACCAATTAAACCTTTTTCACTAAATGAATTGTTACACATTTGGTAGATTACTATGCTGTTAAAGCATTCATTACTCTGCTACTATACGTGGTATTTCAATCTAGAATGCTGAAAACAAAAAGGTCAGTTTTTTTGGAAAGTAAATAAAGTAAATACTGCACATTCTTTTGCTCTCTTAATAAATTATTTGCTGTATAATTTAGGGGATATATTCCATATGCATGAGTGTTACTTAGTTCAAAACCTAATTTGGTCTCTACCTTTAGCATAGCATATTACATCAAGAAATATACTACCTGAAATAACAATTTTTCTAACTATTTTGAAAAAAAATTTGGACCACAAATATGGCCTTCGAAATAATGTGAGACAAAGACTTCTTTTAAATTCTTTATTTACCACTATGATAAGGAATTTAAGGTATAGGATAGGTTTGATTAATTTCTATGAATGCTTTGCAAGTTGGCCAGGTGTGGTGGGTGTGTTAGCTCACAACTAGCACGTTGGGAGGCTGAGGCAGGAGGATTGCTTGAGTTCAGTTAGAGACCAGCCTGGGAAACATAGTGAGACCCTGTTTCTACAAAAAATTTTAGAAAATTAGCCAGGCATGGTGGCATTCACATGTGGTCCCATGCCGCATGCTACTCAAGAGGGTAAGGCCAATTACTTGAGCTCAGGGGTTCAAGGCTGCAGTAAGCCATGATCATGTCACTGCACTCCAGCCTGGGCAACAGACTGAGACCCCATCTCAAAAAAAGAGAAAGTGGTGTTATATTCTGAAGTAGTATAGAGCATCTGAAACACTAAATTTTTAGAAAATCTTTATGTCATGGACTAAACCTTTGATTTTAGGCCTGTGCCCCATTGTACCATTGGAGGACTGAGTTGAAACAGGAGCGAGAGCCTGTTGGAACATGCTTTCTTCAAGATGGAACAAAGACTGTTGAGTATGCTCCATGCAGATCACGTATGTACAGGATATTGTACCAGCCTTTAAGAAGAGGGGTGGGAAGCCTAGTTTGTTAAAAATATGTGTGTGTGTGTGTATGTGTGATTAAAACATATAGACATATTACGAGAACAAAATGAAAACAATCCTACTAAGGTAAAGAGATTACAAATGTGAAGTAAACAGGTTTACTTTTTCTAAGAACTCATTTTCATCTTCCTTCATTCGTATATGATTTTAAGAACCTGTATTTTTGATGACTAATAGTCAAAAGATGCTCAGTTGAGCTTCTCTAATAGAGAAGATGTGGACCCTACAACTAAAGATTCAGTATCTCTAGGTCAGGCCTGGGTACCTGAATTTTTAACAGACTCTGCAAGGCAATTCTGATAGATACCAAAGTTTGAGAACTCCTGCTTTATACTAATAATGATGTTGAAAGTAAAAAATATTATGTCTTAAAGAGCCAAAGTTTATATAGGAAGATGAACATTGAACTCAGGGGTCTTGACTCTGAATTTTCCTGCTCTTAATCAGAGTTTCTTTGTTAACCTGCTACCAAGCCCACCCCCTTTTGGTGATCCAGAGGATTTTATGCTCTTTGCTAATATTACTTGAAATTTCAAAAGGAATTAATATCATGACTAAAGATGACTTGAAGCAATTATAATTTTGATTATGCTTTTCCAAAATCTGTACATCCTCTTATCTTTGGAGATTCCAATCCTTTTGTGCCCCGCTACCCTTTGCTGAATTAGCTACTACTTTAGATCTTCCTTGTACCAGAAGCATAAAAATAGATTACTGAAATGTAGTATAGTGTTTATGCCTAGAGCCCTTAGGCCATTATTTTTTGTGTTCCACTGGTCACCACATAGTTTATTAGAGAAAATTAGTAACAAATGCACAACATGTAAGACTCTTACTCCTATATTTGTTTTGTCCATGTTAGGTGACATGTGATACCAGGTCAAAGGGACTGTTTTGTCCTTCAAATTCTAAGTAGTTAAACCTACAGGAAACTGCAGATTATTTCAATAAACACTTATTTTCTTAGCCCAACACTTTGATCCTACCTATTATAAGTGGGAAGTGAACATTAAAAGAGTGATACCTGCCCAAATCCGTATTGTTTGTTAGGAAAGAGAAAAAATTAGGTTAGAAAGCATACACTGCACAGGATGAGGGAAATTGAGGCTTTATCCTCAGGGCTTGGATGCCATCTGTACCGCCATCTTTATGTTGGTATTTTGGTTATGGTACTGTCATCTTTGGTAGTATGTAGAGAATCTGAAGATTAAATTTGTATTTTTAATTTCTTTATTGCAAAAATGTTCCTATTTGAGAAGATAATTTAATAGCTATGAAGAATGAGTTAACCATTGTATGCCAGGTTTGTTACTTATTACTTGTATGATGTACACACACACACAATACACCCTTATTTTAATTTGATGCATGTGGGAACTGAGATTCACATAGTTGAAGCAATTTTATTTCCATATCTCATGGGGTTGAGAGTAGGGATATTCTGGGCAGAAAGAGGTGCAAAGAAACAGGAGTAAACAAAAGGAGCAAGCCACCCACTCTGGAGCATCAAGTACGTGTAGAGAAGTAGCTGCTATGACTGACTTTCACTATTTTCAGGGTACATATAGAATAGGTCAGTGTTGAAGTTCTGAATGGTCAAATGAGGATTTAAACCTAAGTTTGTCTATTCCAAAAGAACCTTTCCTCTACATTATTCACAATAGAAAATGTTTTCCATTTCAGTTGCTTCTGTATTAAGCACAGCTTTTCTATAAAGAATACCTACTGCTTTCATGACCTAGGTTTGAATAATTCCTGATATGTAAGAATACATGGAAATCTCCTGAAAACATGCATTCTAACGATGATTCCCTTGTTCAAAGAATGCTCTTATTTGGTTTAGGCACAGAAAGTATAAAGTCATTTAAAGCTATATTCTCTAAGGTATCCAAATCGGGTCAATGAACTGTGGCTTGTGGGCCTCTTTTTGTGAATAAAGTTTTATTGGAATACAGCCACACCCATTTGTTGATGTGTTATCTATAATGATCTAGTAGAGTTCTGAGAGTTGAGTTGCTACACTATGAGCCTAAAATATTTACTGTTCGGCTTTTTACAGGAAAAGTTTGCTGAACCCTGATCTAAATAATAAAACCTGAAATCTTAGGGGAAGCTTAAAGAACAATCTCAAAAAACAAAAAAGCAAAGTGCATGCCTTTGTTTCTAATAGGCCTGGCGCTTTCAGTAACCCTTGATTATTGTACATGCTTTTTGATTCAACCTTTGAAATATTAAACCACCTATAATAGGCCTAAATTATGAAGGGCATCTTGTTCAGAGAAGAAGACTTAGGAGTGGAAGTCAGAACCTGGGTTATATTCTGATTTTCTGCTGACAGTCCACCTATAGCTGTGGGTAATTCACCTAACCACTCTGGGCCTTTGTTTCATCATTGGTAAAACACCAATTCACACGAAAAACTTCAGAGATATAAATTTAGTGTTTTTTTTATCTGTTTCATACTTCAGTAAATTATGCAAACCAATAATTGGTTTTATGAGGTGGTGTCAGTTTTGTGGGACTACATTGCTAACTTCTTAGTAACTTTGCTTGTCTTGGTGGCAGATTGTGGGTTGTTTTGTTTATTTGTTTGCTTTTGGGTTTTTTCTTTTTGTTTGTTTGTTTTGGTGGTTTGGGTAGTTGGTTTGTTCTGTTTTTAACCTGACTTATGTGGACATCCTGGATAAGGAATTTCACTGTCTGTTACTAACTTACCTTATTACTGATTACATTTGCTTTCAGCTTTTTCATAACTGCATGATAAAACCTCGACTCTTAGGAAAAGCATAAAAAACAACCTCAAAAAACAAAAAGCCAAGTTACTTAGGGAAATTAAGTAACTCCACCATGGCCAACCAGCTAGTAAATAAGAGTATAGACCTGACCCCACACGTGTCTACACCACTACACTGCACTGTCTGAAATCAACAATATGCTTATCATTTCCTGAGCAATGACAAAGGACATTATGCAGTAGATCAGATGTTCTTCTGTTCTAAATTGCCTAGCCACGAATCATATGATGCGAATACCCTTTCAACTCCATGATCAGACTGAATCTTCTGTTCCTTCTGTCTGCCTTCTGATGCTAATATTATTTGAACATAGATTTTTCTCAGTAATGACTTTTAGTTGGCTTTTCCTTTCCCTTTGTCATTACTCAGGGATTGATAAAGATATTATTAAGACAGTGCAGTGTAGTGGTATAGGCACTTCTGGGTTCAAGTCTCACTCTCTTATTTACTAGTTGGTTGGCCATGGTCAAGTTACCTAATTTCCCTAAGCATCAGTTCCATTATCTGTACAAATTATTGAGTAATAATAGTATCTCTCACAGGATTGGTGTAAAGACTTAAAAAAGATAATGTCATGTAAAATGCTTTAGCATAATACCTGACTCAGAGTAAAGGCTTAATAAACCCTAGCTGATCTTACTATCAGAATCAATAATATTACTATTTGTAATGTCATTACCAGACCTAACAAGTGGGAGAAGTGTTAACCATCTGTAGGAATAAGTACCAGAGCCTGCACCAAAATAGTTTATATTCAACATGAAGTCTTTAAATTGGCAAAAGCACTCAGTTTAATATATACCTGTTAAGAAAATTTTAAGGGACAGTCATGCTTTTTAACTGGATATTCTGGGAAACCAAATAAAGCAGATAATTGTACAGTATGATAATCAAAAAAAGGATGTCTTTATAAATAGCTTGAAATAGTTCCCCAGATGCAACTTGAATAAAGGAAATAAATAGCTGACTTGCTCTAACTTGAGGTTAGAGCAGAATTCCTTAGTCTGATTCACTGGATGCTGGAAACCCCAGCCCCACATTTTCCCACTCCCTTTTGGTTAGAAAAATTTACATTGGTTTAGCATTATACTCTTGAGGCTATTTTCTTAAAAAAAAAAAAAAAAAAAAAAAAAAAACTTTAAAAAAATTTAGATATTAAATATGTAATCTTTGGGCAGTTTCCAGGTTTTAAAAATGGGTTCAAAATTTCTGATGGGATTATTTGGCAGAAGTCCTTAGAAGTTTGTCCTTATGACTGAAAACAGATATTTTTGGTTCCTGTATTTGGGTGGCAAATAAAGTAACAGTACAACTTTTTAATGTATTTGTAACATTGGCCACAGTAAATCTTTGATAACTGAAGGATAGTGTTTTCCATTGTTCTCTGTTATCCTCAAAGTAAAATAAGGGGGAAGTGTTCAGATTCATTCTTACATGTGTTCTAGGTACTGTATTGCTCATGATTAAAATTAATTTAAATTAATTGGCTAATTGCTCAGAATTAGTCCCTTTCTGTGAGAACTACTAAAAAGGGAACAACTACACGAGAGCAAAACTATTGAGCCTACTATGGTTGGAAAATACCCGAAAGTGTCATGAAAAGATGGTTACTTTAATTAGATCTCCATACTAAACGTGTGAGGAGAGCTTTATATTTTACTTTTTGAAGAGCATTAAGTTCTGGTCTGTCCATTTCCTGAAATTCTGAGCTATGTTATTCATCTTTGTTGTTGGCTATAATGTATAGGAATGTATGTATCTCTTTGCTGCTATTAATAACAACAAAGGTCTTAGGGTAATAGGAAGAAAGGAATTTCAGATCAAAACTTTTAACTTGCAGATCACAACTTGTTAGTGTTTTATGGAATCAGTGGAGTAGGTCACAACCGCAATAGTTTTTCTAAAAAAATAGAATGAAATAAAATAGAAAATGTTAGAGTGTATTCTATGCAATAATACAAATACTGTTTCGTAAGATTTTAAATTGTCTCTATATGTTTTATACACACAATGTGTGTTGGGTTGTGATATAAATTATAATCTTTTTGTGGATTGTGGATAAAAAAAGGGTTTGAAATTTATCATTTTAGTTGGTTTCTTTGTTCTCTGGTGACTGGTTCAGGTATTTAATCTTTGTTTCCATATCTGAGTAAATGGTGCTAATAAACATGCATACTCACTCTCTTGGAATGTGGTAATAACTAAGTGCCCGAGTGAATGACCACTCTCAGAAAATAGTACATTATCTTATGATTCTAGTGATACCAGGTTTTCTCATGTTTTGTTTTGTGTTCTTTGTTTTGGGTTTGTGTATATTTCCAATCTTTTTATTTTAGAAGATATTGATGCTGATGGACAGGGATTTTGTCAAGGAGGATTCAGCATTGATTTTACTAAAGTAAGTTCTCATTTAAGACTGAAAGAGATTCAGACCTACCTTACTGACTAAACTGTGGTTAAAAATAAACTGGTCGCTCAGCTCCTTTACAGCTGTTACCTCTTTAATGAAAACAGTTAATAAAACGATCCATTCATTTTGACATTCTTTGTCTTATATTATTCCCTCCCTAGTAAACATTGCTTATTTGAAATAGGGAGACATCCCCCATCACTCTGGGAATGGAGGAAAGTAGACAATCTCCTCAGTAAATGATAGGTAACTATTATGACTTAATATTAACATTTCCAGTTATATGAATTTATAGCATATTAAAGTTCTATATTTTTAATTAAAATTGTTTTTCTTACAAAAGCTGTTAATGAGAGCTTCATTACAAAATTAGAGTTACATAAAAGCTGGGAAACATGCATGTTTGCCATCTATTATGTGCCTATAGGCACTAAGTGAAGCTGACTTCACTTATGTAATGTGTAATAATTGTAAGAAATCTCATAGGCAGGGCTCTATGTATTTTTAACTAAATTAATATTCTCTTCAGAATTAATATTTTTAATCTATTTTCTGAAAATAAGAATTCCATTTAAATGTTCAAAGGTAAATTTTCTGAAGTACTTTTCTTTATTTACTTTTCTTTTGTGTGTTTATTTATTTTGGTGGTGGGGAAGTATGCACATTTTGAATATCAAGTTGAGAGTATTCTTTCTAGAGAAATCTAAAAAATATGTTGATTGATTGTGTGTAGCCCTTCCTTAGAAAGCTTATATGTAGGCTTTCTTAGAAATGTGAGCAAAGAGAAGTGCCTTAAATGTATGAAAACAACTGAAATTGAAATAATATGATGCATAAGAACTAATAAAGCATTTTTCTTATTTTAAAAATTTGTAGGCTGGGTGCAGTGGCTCATGCCAGTAGTCCCAGCACTTTGGGAGGCTGAGGTAGGAGGATCACTTGAGCCCAGGAGACCAGCCCGAGCAACATAGTGGGACACCATCTCCACAAAGAATTAAAAATTAGCCAGGCATGGTGACATGTGCTTGTGATCCCAGCTCTTTGGGAGGCTAAGGCATGAAGATTGCTTGAACTGCAGTGAGTGAGGCTGCATTGAGCCATGTTCATGCCACTGCATTCCAGCCTGAGCAACAGAGCAAGACCTCGTCTCAATTTTTTAAAACAAATTATATTTTATCTGTATTTGTATTTTATTAATTTTTTTCTAGACTAGGTACTGATAATTATAGTTAACTCTCCTAACTAGGTAATTTGTTTTTAATACTCTAAATTTCATACTATATTACTCAAAATTCAGAATGTAAGTAAGCCAGAGATAAAGTATATTAATAAATATTAGGTTTAAACTTGTATGATACATTTCCAAATAGGTATTATATATTTTTAAAATATATAATGTCCATCTTTTCTGTATTTATGCCTATACAACCATAACCCCAAAAGTACTTTCATACTGTGAAAGTCATTGCTAAATTAGGTGTTCACCTTCTTAAACACATTTCTGAGAAAAGGGTGTCTTTTTAGGGCTGATGACTTAGAAGTGTCTTTTACATAGCCAAGGCAAAAGATAGTCTGTTGAAAACTTGGAAGGGCTATATGTACATTTGGAGGGGAAAAAAATGTATCTTACCTCCAGCAAGAAGAGATTTCTAAAATATTGTGCTCAAACACAATATACCTAGAATTAGACACTTTTAGTTAGTTAAATGTAAGAAATGCTAGGCAAGCATAATTTGTATATGTATAATACACCCTGAAAATTTTATTCTCAACTTCACTCCTGTTTAGATCTGAGACACTAAAAGTATTTCCTTTAGCAGAAAATTCTTCAGTGATTATAGAAAGAAAATTTGCTATATATAGTCACAAATTTAATATACAAAATTAAGAAGTGACTTTAAAAAATTGTAACCTGATAATACATTGCATTAGTACCTCATTTCAAATATGTGAAGCAGCCAAGATCCACAAGAAGTTGTATATTTTCATATATTAAATGAATACATTATAACTTTTCTTTTAAATTTTGTTTCAGAAAAGATACAGTGAAAACCACTGAAACTGAGTTAGATGAATTTGAGATTTATGATTTTGTTTGCCTTAATATAGATTAGATAGATAGATAGATAGACAGACAGACAGACAGATAGACAGGTACATATAAGACTCAACACTTTAAGAGGCTGAGCTGGGAAGATTGCTTAAAGCCAGGAGTTTGAGAACAGCCTGGGTGAGGGAAGACCTTGTTTATACGAAGAAGAAGAAAAAAAAAAGCATCTTAATTACCCTGGTAATGATATAAAGATACATTACTGTATTGGTCAGTCATATATACAAATACATATATATCTTATGTTTTTCATTGATTTCTATCATTTGAGAGATACTTGTTCTTTAAATATATACCTTTTTGTTGTGTGATTCCATCTAGGCTGACAGAGTACTTCTTGGTGGTCCTGGTAGCTTTTATTGGCAAGGTAGGTTAATATTTTTTAAATTACAATTATTGACTATGTGTCACTGATTCACCTGGCTTATTGTATGCCTATGACATTTTACAAATTATTTTAAAGAAAGAAATGGAAATAACAATTAAAGTATATAAACACTCCATTTTACACAGTGTTTTTTAAAAGAATGTAACATATATAATATATATTAAATGTGTGTATATTCCTAGAAGAAAATAAACTAAATATTTAAAGAGTAAATACATACTTTTGTGTTAAATATATTTTAAAAGTAAATATATATAGTAATTTTAAGTAATTTATTTTTATTGTGTGTGATATATACTTCTTCATATCTATACTCTAGGGGCCATGATACAATCATTAGGCAGTGTGCAAAACCAATCTGTATAGGCCAACTGTGGCATTCTAAAAGTTGCAGGTTTTGAAAGTATTTTGAAGTTGCTCGTTAGGATATTTAAGTGATTATTTTCTTATTACTGATATTGAGAATGATCTCTAGGTGTTGGGGACATCCTAAAAATTGAAGATCTTTTCTGGGTGCCCTGGCTCATGCCTGTAATGCCAGCACTTTGGGAAGCTGAGGCGGAAGGCTCGCTTGAAGCCAGGAGTTCACAACCAGCCTGGGCAGCAAAGTGAGACCCTGTCTCTGCCAAAAAAATAAAACATAAAAAAATAAAGCCAGGTGTGGTGGCCCACGCCTGTAATCCCCGCACTTTGGGAGACCAAGGTAGGCGATCACCTGAGGTCAGGAGTTAGAGACCAACCTGGCCAACATGGTGAAACCCCGTCTCTACTAAAAATACACACATTAGCTGGACATGGTGGTGTGGGCCTGTAATCCCAGCTACTCAGGAGGCTGAGGCAAGAGAATCACTTGAACCCAGGAGGAGGAAGTTGTAGTGAGGCAAGATCATACCACTGTACTCCAGTCTGGGCAACAGAGAGACACTCTGTCTCAAAAAATATATATAAAATAAAATTAGAGAACCTTATTAGGTTTTTAAAAAATGTTAAACTGGCATTGATATAAAGATACATTATTATATTATTCTTCAGTCATTCTGGGAGGCCTAATTAAATTGTCATTCGAACATATGTACAACAGATTATTGCTGACAGTTTGAAAATAGATAACTAAATATTTGCTTTCTTTGTGTATCATTAGAGATATACAGTTATTTATCTCATTAATATATTGACATGTTTAGTTTCTGCTAAAAAGTACTATTTATAAGTTGAACTATTTTGTATTAGCATTCTGTTATTCAAGCATTGTCAGTGTTCGGAAGAATTAGAAATCCTTTGACTATATTGATTTGAAAGTTTCAAATTTTACTCTTGTATTGTACACTATGCTTTCCTGAATTGCTTCTTTGTAGAAAAACTGATGCTTGCTTTTGTCTTGTGGAGAGGGAAGCTAAAGAAGGAGATTTGCTGGAGGGTGACAGGATGGAAGGAGAATAAGAAGGAATGAAAAATAGGAATAAGTAAAATGTTGAAAGAGAAGGCAAAGGAGGGAATAAAAAAAGAGAAAATTCAGGCATCACAGACAGGGATCAGAATGTGATCCCTGTCTCTTTCTAAAACATAGCAAAACTGAAAAATTGGAATTTCTATGGATTATACATCTATTGGGAAATAAAATGATTTTAAAAAATTATAATTGAGTTTTACTGTTTTTCAACAAAAATAGCAGTTCTAAAGTACATATGAGAAAATAGGGGATATTAATACTTTTTAGTTAGGTATAGAAATACAGATTTATTTTTCTTCTTTATTGCTGACTATGTCATTCAGTGGAGGGGAAGGAAGTATCTGATGCGGATGCCTGGGAACCAAAACTGTCAAGGAAACTAAATTTTGTGATTCTCAGTTAGGACTACTTGTTAACTCTGTCTTTTTAAGAGATATAGCTGTGAACATGTATGAATTTTTTTTTAATGCCATAGGTATTGCATAAATAAGAATAATATAAATAGGAATGTGCAATAATTAGGACACAGTAATAAATTAGGACAGAGAGGTACTATTAATATATTTATTAAAATTTTATTACAAGTTTTATGTAATATATAGCTAGCAGACTCAGTGAATTGGCAGATAGTATTTTGTTTTAATAACATTAAAATCAGCAGATGTCACCCTGGATAAGTACGTTAGAATGAATTTTTCCACAGATCTCAGAATTGTAGTTGTTAGAATGGGGAAAAGAATAATGTTTTATTCAGAAGATATAATGAATTTTCCTCTGTTCTTCGATTCAGGAAATGTTTATTGAATTTCATATGTTCTTGGTAGTGCTTAAGCCCAGATGATAAAGTAGTGATAAAGACAGAGAAAGTGTTTCTGTCCTGTAGATTCAATCTCTGTGACTGAACAGATGGGAACAGGACTGAAAATGTTAGCTGTTACACATTTCTTTCTAAAACAGCAGGAATGATAAGAGATTATGGTATCCATATTGTGGAGATAACATTTAATAAACCAGCTATCCTTTCTTGGCATGGAGGGCAAGCTGATTTTTGTGTAGTCATCTAGATTTCTTGTATGCTTAATAACAAGGTTGTGAACAAAGGTGAACTCTCCATTCAGGTTGTTTCCTAAAGATGTTTATATTACTAGTTAAAAAGATATCAATTGAAGCAGTCATTCTGATGATAAAGGTAACAGTATTGTGTCAGTAAATTTTTCATGTTTTAATGGATTAGTTGGGTGATAGCCTTTGATTTCATTTTTCCATATATTTAACATTGCTTTCTAGTGGTTTAAGACAAATCCTGTTTTCTTAAATTTTTATTAACGGAGACTGATTTTAAGTACTGGCTTAAACAGAAATAATTTTAAGTTAAGAATATCCATTTTCAAATTGAGTATGATCAAGGAGAATTATGTAAGGCTAATAATTAGAAGCACTAATATCTAATATTGTTTTCTTTCATGCAGGTACATTATCTGCATCATAAAATCATAAAGATCCCATTAGAAGGTTATTTATTTTATATATATATACACATCTATATACTTCTTTTTAGGTCAGCTTATTTCGGATCAAGTGGCAGAAATCGTATCTAAATATGACCCCAATGTTTACAGCATCAAGTATAATAACCAATTAGCAACTCGGACTGCACAAGCTATTTTTGATGACAGTTATTTGGGTAGGTAAAACCAAAATTTACTCATTTTTGGAATTGTGGTATATTTGCTTTTATCTGCTTATGGTCTTCTAAGCAGAAAAATATTTTATGTGAAATAGATTAGGATTTTTAAAAACATACAGAATATACAGTTTCAAATTGTTAATGAGTACTTTGGTTATGTTACATTTCAGTAATTGAAATTGAAGAGAGCGATTATTTGTGCAGTGATAATAATAATAGCTAGCTTTTAAGATATGCTTACTGTGTTCTGGGCATTCCTCAAGGTGACTTGATTTGTATTCGCTCATTTAATCCTCACAAGTCAAGCATATTGTATTATTCTCATTTTGTAGGTGAAAACACCAAGGCACTGAGATGCAAAATAACTTGCCCAAAGTCATTCGCTTGTAACTTGCTGTTCAGAGATTCAAATGGAGGCATTCTAACTCCTGAAGTTTTATTCATGATGTTAAATAAAAGTTTTGGTCTTTAGGACTTATTAACATGTGTTCTCTCTTTAAATTTCTTTCTAATATATTAAAACAAGTCATATATGACAGAAATAGTACTTGCTGAGAGAATTTATTTGTTGCTTCTTTTTGATGAATTGTAAATTCGCCATTTTTAACAGACTCCTTTGTAAAGTTAATAAGACAATTGTAGTTTTATAATAACAATAGCCTATTTGAGTATTTAACTGAGTTGTTTCATTTAAAATTTATGTGTCATATACATATGAATCTGTTATGACTAGGGGACAAAATATTACATAATTAAAGGAGTTTCTTGAAAATATTTTCAAGGAATGCTTACTCAACAAGCCTGCTGAAGATAACTTCCTTGTCCTGACGCTTCTCCCCTTTGGTTTCCTGTTTAGGTTACTCTGTGGCTGTCGGAGATTTCAATGGTGATGGCATAGATGGTATGAAGTTCTCGAACTATAATCTTTAAAAAAATTAGATTAAACATTTGAAACATGTGGCATTGAAATTTTTGAACAGTTTGAGCGGCTGGGTGCTGTGGCTCAAGCCTGTAATCTCAGCACTTTGGGAGGCCAAGGCGAGTGGATCCCTTGAGCCCTGGAGCTTGAGAATAGTCTGGACAACATGGCAAAATCCAGCCTCTAGAAAAAATACAAAAATTAGCTGGGCACGGTGACGCATACCAGTGTCCAGATATTCAGGAGGCTGAGGTGGGAGGATCGCCAGAGCCCAGGGACGTTGAAGCTGCCATGAGCTGTGATTGCGCCTGCCGCTGCACTCCAGCCTGGGTGACAGAGCCGAGACCCTGTCTCAAAAAAAAAAAAAAAGAAAATTTTAAGCAGTTTGAGCGGCTGGGTGCTGTGGCTGAAGCCTGTAATCTCAGCACTTTGGGAGGCCAAGGCGAGTGAATCCCTTGAGCCCTAGAATTCGAGAACAGTCTGGACAACATGGCAAAATCAAGCCTCTGGAAAAAATACAAAAATTAACTGGGGGCAGCGATGCACACCAGTGTCCAGATACTCAGGAGGCTGAGGTGGGAGGATCGCCAGAGCCCAAGGAGGTTGAAGCCGCCATGAACTGTGATTGCACCTGCCACTGCACTCCAGCCTGGGTGACAGAGCCGAGACCCTGTCTCAAAAAAAAGAAAAAAAGAAAATTTTAAGCAGTTTTAAACCATTGTTATGGAATATAACAGAAGAAATGAGAGAGATGTTGGCACACTGGCGAGAGTCCAGGCTAGGTCTCTGCTAAACTTCTTCTAGTGGCTGCTGAAATTGAGATGGCTACACTTGGCTTCAGTGCCTTTCCTTTCTGCTTCTTTTTAGCCCCCAACACTGTTAGTGATTTCTTTAGCGTTTTCCTCCTTGCCTTCAGCAAATTCATTCCTCTGGGAGAGGCTTAGTTTCTTCTTTCGTTAGGCATCCTTTGTTACCTTCTGGGCCATCTCTGTACCGTTATTATCCCATCCTCTCATTGTCCATCCATCTTCCTTCAGAGCTCCGTTTCGGAATCACAGACTTTACCAGATTTTGATCACATTTCTGTGCCACAGCCATATCTACCCCACTTCAGTTTGCTCTGTATTATTTTTCATTACTGTACATTTAGTTTTTCTTCGTTCTTAGGTTACTTTATCTTGTCTATTCTTGTTTAACAGTATTACAAATGACTTGAAGGCTTATTTGCATATGTTTGAGAGCCTTCAAGAATTTGTATTTGGTAAATTTTGATTTTATAGTTTAAATATGCTGGGCTATTTATTACAGAGTACCAGTTTTTCTAAATTGATTGTTTGTTTTGAACTGAAGTAGTAAAACTTAAAGCTTGCGGACATAGTCACTTCTTGTCTGCAACTTCCAGTGTTGTCTTAAAAAATGAATAATTTGTTTTTTTGTTTCAGACTTTGTTTCAGGAGTTCCAAGAGCAGCAAGGACTTTGGGAATGGTAGGACAGTTAAAAGGTATTTTTTTTTTAAATCTCTAAGTTATCTTCTATTTTACTAGATTTCATATATTTCTGTTTTTCCTTCACAGGTTTATATTTATGATGGGAAGAACATGTCCTCCATATACAATTTTACTGGCGATCAGGTATGCTTCCAGAATATGATCGCCCTCTCCCACTATAAAGGCCGTATGTACTCATTGGAGTAGATTTGTGAAATATAAAAGTATAAAAGTGAACTATAATCTCATCAAATAGATAATTCATCCAACTCTTATCATTTTGGTCAAACTATTATCATAGTTTTTGAGTGTGTGTGTGTGTGTGTATAAACAAAAATTGGTTTACTCTGTATTTTTCATTTTGTCTTGCCTTTTTCACTCAATATTTTATTATCAGAGTTTCCTAATGTCTTAAAACTTTCTTTGGCAGTATCAGAATGATTTAATGATTCCATAACATTCAATATTCTACATATAAGATGGGCTTTACATATTTCATCTTTGCTTTAGCCAAAGTAATTTGGATATTTTGGCTTGTTTTTGTCTGCCTTTTTGTTTTTTTAGGAAATACAAAATCACATACACACAAAACCACAAAGACTTTCTTTTTCTTTACTGGTAACATTAAATTCTTTTCTAAGGATGATCTATACCTTATAATTTTATTAGATGCAACAGAAAGCATGGCACAGGTGTGTATTATAGATATTACAAGTGAACTTCATTTGTACTACATGAAATAAGATATTTCTCAGCTAAAAAATGCTAGTGCTTTTTAAGTATTAGACATTCTCTGCGAGTTCAGGCATTTTATAATATTCTCTGTTGTATGTCTCAGATAATTATACCATAAGTTGGTAATGATGAAGAAAAATTTGAACAGTAGGTAGAGAAAAATCTTTCTCAAAGCTTGCAGATCTGGGATCCAAGCCTTTTTGTTCAGTTGAGATTGTTGGGCTTTGGGATAGGATTGATAGGATGACTGACTAGACTCAAGGTCCCCAGAAACCTCTTCCCATTTTTGTGGCGGTCAGGATTGAGGCACAACCTGGGGAGCCCTGCAGTTGACAGGCAGTTAGGGTTGCTGCAGGGGTGTTCCCTTTGTTCAGTTGTGGCTTCTCCAGCTCAAGCAGCTTCTCCTGTCTGGTGACCATGTATGAGTCTGGATCCTACTGCATGCAGTCAGTGATACTTGCTTTATTCTTCTTCTACTATTGGGAAGTGGGGGTGACTAGAGAGGAGTGGGAAAGTTGGCTTTTATATGGGTACAAACCTGGGTTTTCCATGCTCGGTCTGTTATTGCATTGGATAAGGTATTTGCTGCTGAAAATTTGGTTCCTTATTTATAAAAATAGGGATGCTGGCAACTTCCTCATGGGACAGTTGTGAGAATCAAAAGAAAACATTTGAATCATAGTGCCCGGGACAAAATGTGTCTCAGTAAATGCCATCCTTTCTTTACACTTCCAAGCCAAACACTGTAGGTCACTAAGGCCCATGAATATTATTCTGTTACATTCTAGTCAGCACATCAACCTTGTACCCCAAGCACAGTATGTTTTATTTCACCAGCTTTGATCTTGTCATTTAAAACAGAACACACCTTTCATTTTCCCAATTACACTGTATCAACCCAAAATAGATAATGTAGGAATCTCCCTTATCATTCTCTCTTGATATCTGAGCCAATCAAATTTGAGAAGCATTGCTAACTTTCCTTGTTTGGTTTGTTGACTCATTTTTCACCTTACTTTGTATTTAATCTGTCATCTCTTTTAGTTTTGTTTTGCACTTTGAGCTCTCTTTAGAGCTTTCCTTTTTCACATTTATTTACAGCTAAGCTGCTCACCCTATGAAAGCCAGTGGTGTCCTGTGGTAGGGAAAAGGACATTTCTGCTCCCTGTGCATTATAAGCTCATAATAAACCCAAACACATTTGTACTGTGTGTAATTCAAAAGCAAAACCATGTGGCAAGTAATCGATAGAGGTATGACACAAAAATGAGCTCCTTTCAATATCTTTCCAAATAGTAATTTTTAAACAGTAGTAGTAGTTTCACATAGGGGAGCCAATTATTATCTATTATGAATAATTATTTATTAACCTCATGACATAGGCATCCATATAAAACTTGTTGGGTTCAATCACAACATTTGTCTGTGACTATGTATCTTTGTTAGTGTGCTTGTGTCTGGTATGTTTTGGGAAATGGAGAGAAAGGGAGATAATAGGGTAGGCCTAGGAAGGAGAATTGATAGTCCTTAGACTTAAATGTCATATGTCAACAACACTGGAATGATATACATGTAATATATTGTGTCCTAGGAATATATTGTGTCTAGGAAAACAACAAGCCTCATTACCTGATTGTCATTGTGTTGGTAGAATAAACAAAAGACAAGACATTTAGATTGAAGCACTATATGCAGAGAAAAAAAATAACCCTTTCTATTTGGTACATATCTTACAAATGTTAATTGTCTAAACTAATTGAATGAAATATAAACATTTCATTTTCATCTTTTCATCCAGATGGCTGCATATTTCGGGTTTTCTGTAGCTGCCACTGACATTAATGGAGATGAGTAAGTTTAAAAAAATGTTTCCAGAAAGTTATCTTCTCATGTTTATGAATACTTTACTCAAACTAAACATTTTTTTCTGCTGTTTTTGTATTCCTTTTCTGCTAATCTTTCTGTTTAAGGAAACAATTTGAAGCAACCTTAATCATGAATTCTAGAAGACCTCTATGTTTGTGGCCGGGTGTGGTGGCTCATGCCTGTAATCCCAGCACTTTGGGAGGCCAGGGTGGGCGGATCACAAGGTCAGGAGATCGAGACCATCCTGGCTAACACAGTGAAACCCCGTCTGTACTAGGAATACAAAAATTTAGCCGGGCGTGGTGGCGGGCGCCTGTAGTCCCAGCTACTCTGGAGGCTGAGGCAGGAGAATGGCATGAACCCAAGAGGCGGAGTTTGCAGTGAGCCGAGCTCATGCCACTGCACTCCAGCCTGGGAGACAGAATGAGATCCGTCTCAAAAATAAAATAAAATAAAATAAAATAGAAAAAAAAAAGAAAACCTCTATGTATGTTCTGTTTTTTTCAGTAGCTTTTATAACATGAACAAATAATTGTATGAATTACTCATAGTTTCTTAAAAGAATTAAAGGAAGGTTTGAATTTGAAATGGGTGCTCTGGTAATCATTTTGTGTTTCACTGTGGGTGTGAGAGATGCAGAAAGAGGAAAAGTGAGTTGTAATAAGAAAGAAAATGCCTACTAAGATATGAAATGTGATCTTGCTTTGGTGAGAAGATTCTGTTCTTTAAGTTATGCAGATGTGTTTATTGGAGCACCTCTCTTCATGGATCGTGGCTCTGATGGCAAACTCCAGGAGGTGGGGCAGGTCTCAGTGTCTCTACAGAGAGCTTCAGGAGACTTCCAGACAACAAAGCTGAATGGGTTTGAGGTCTTTGCACGGTTTGGCAGTGCCATCGCTCCTTTGGGAGATCTGGACCAGGATGGTTTCAATGGTAAGATCAAAGTTTAGCAGCTGCAGGTCCCTGATTATCTGTGTCCACCTGGAAAAGTCCTGTAACTCCATCTGTAGGAGTCTACACAAGCAAATCTCCTTCCTGGAAAGGTGGATTGTGTGTCAGTGAGTAACACACCAAATTTAAAGACAGATTGCTATTTTTCTTTAAAAATCAGAGCAAAGATTTCAAAAATTGATTCTCATGAGTTATTATTCACTCAGCCTCCAATTAGAAGGTCAGAATGATTACTTTCTGAAATGAACCTTCATTCCCCTGGCACCTCCTGCTAGCTGGTGGCTTCATGTGTTTCTGCATCCTGCTTAGCAGCAGTGCCCTCTTCTGTTCATTTGGCTACAAGTGTTAAAAAAATGCTTCTAGGCACATTGTCAAGGCAATGCTGACTAATGCATACCTCAAAGAGATGATTTCCCATTAATAATTTTAAGGCCATAACTTTGTTGTAGCTGTCCAAAATGTTCTGAGGGATGTTATATCTCCCTTCATGGTGGCATATTGAAAGTATAAGCCTATTCTTTTATAATAGTACCATTTTAATAGTTGTCGATATCTTTAAAAAGGAAAGTTTGCTTTTACTTTAGAACTCTTCAGAAACATGAAATATTGGTCACAAATTACCAAGAATTTTTTTTAAAAAATCTATTAAAAACCTTTCTAGAGATCACAGAATGGATAGTTGAACTAGTTTGTGTAATCAACAGGATAGTAAGCATATGCCTCCTTAAAACTTAAAGGAAAGGTATACATTAAGAAGAAAACTTTAAAAATACAAATGACTTGTTGTATGTCTCAAATAATAGTGGAAAGGTAAATGTTGTTTGCCCTCAAGATTTTACACCTGTCTTGTGGGTAGGTGATATCATTTACTAGAAGTGTCATCTGGAAGATTAACCCTAGATGTTTCTTTCTTTTTTTTATTTTTTATTATTTTTTTTATTTTTGAGGCAGCATCTCACTGTCACCCAGGCTACAATGCAGTGGTGCAATCAGGGCTCACTGCAGCTTCAACCTCCCAGGGTCAAGAGATCCTCCCACTTCGGCCTCCTGAGTAGCTGGGACTACAGGCTCCTACCACCATGCCCTGCTAATTTTTTTGATTTTTAGTAGACCTCAGGTCTTGCCATATTACCCAGGCTGGTCTCTAACTCCTGAGCTCAAGTGATCCTCCTGCCTCAGCTGCACGAAGTGCTGGAATTACAGATGTGAGCCACTGTGCCTGGCCAACCATAGAAGTTTCGGTGGTATGGAACATCTACTCAGAGGTACATTTGCTACCTAAAATAGAGGCTTGAAGATTTTTACCGCCAAGAGAACTTAGCATAAATCAAATGGAGCTATGGTATGAAGTTCATAATAAAATGTGAAAAGAACACTATAGAACAGACCAAATCATTACTTAATCATAACAAAAACTACATAGGAAACACAGGGCTAAGTTTGAGGTTCCACCATGAATAAAGTTAATGAATTCTTTGCTATGTAGCTGAGCCTCTGTCACCCAGGTCTTCTGGGAAGCCTGGTCATGTTTGCTGTCACCTTGTCTTGATGTTATTCCAGTTACTTTAAAGAAAGTTTTCTCATTATTATGATCTAGCCAACATCTCTTCCAGCTTTCTAAGTTTTTGTTATAATGTATTGTCTGTCAGTACAACAAATGTAGACAACAGCTTAAAAAATGTGAAGTTTTACAATGATTTTACAAAGGGGTAAAATATAGATAGATACCATAGAGGATGATTATGGTCTCCCAGGGTTTCTCCTTGGGTCTTACTGTACCAAATAGTAGATTGTGAATGATAATGTCTTTAGTGAAAAATTATCTGAGCTGTATTTATGTATAGTATTTAATACATATGTGTAAATATAGATACATTATGCATATATATGTTCAATTAGTTATAAGTTAGATCTTTTGTTGTTGTTCATACATGAAGACATTAAGTGTCATTGCTCCTGTATTCCTATATTCCTCTCCACCTGCCCGCACCCTAGGCATCATCAAGAGGGATTTTGAAAACAAAACAATAAAGTTATGTTCCAAAATTTTATATAGCCCAAAGGTAATTATGTGCAGTTTTGATCAGTACTCTTCCAGGAAAAGCAGAGGAAATAAAGAAAAACAGGAAAGAGCAACTAAAATGATCAAAGGAAGAAACTGATTGTGTGAAGGTGTAGGATCTTCCAGACTCGACAGATGATAGTGAAGAGAGAAGATGATTAACATGTATAAAATAATGAAGGGTTTAGAAAGTTACAGATAATTTTTATTAAACAGTCACTCAACATTGGAGCCATCTTTTGTTGGAAAATTATATTTTAATGAATACTTTATATTTTTATTATTTATTGAGACAGGGTCTTCCTCTGTCACCCAAGCTGTCACGTACCAGTGCAGTGGTACGATCATAGCTCACTGCAGACTTGACCTCCCAGGCTCAAGCAGTTCTCTTACCTCACCGTCCCAAGTAGCTGGGACTACTAGTGTGCACCTCCTTGCATGGCTAATTTTTGTATTTTTTGTAGAGATGGGGCTTTGCCATGTTGCCAAAGCTGGTCTCAAACTCCTGGGCTTAAGCAATCTGCCTGCCTCGGCCTCCAAACGTGATAGGATTAAAACATGAGCTACCGTGGCCAGCCTATTTTAATAAATACTTTATTAATGCATATGTCAGTATAGAAGTTATGCTTATCTTTGTTTTTGTTTGTTTGTTTGTTTTGTTTTTTTAGACAGAGTCTTACTCTGTCACTAGGCTGGAGTGCAGTAGCACCATCTCGGCTCACTGCAACCTCCACCTCCCGGGTTCAAGCAATTCCCTTGCCTAAGCCTCCTGAGTAGCTGGGACTACAGGCACCAACCACCACGCTTGGCTAATTTTTGTATTTTTAGTAGACATGGAGTTTCACCATGTTGGCCAGGATGGTCTTGATCTCTTGACCTTGTGACCCACCTGCCTTGGCCTCCCAAAGTGCTAGGATTACAGGCGTGAGCCACTGCACCCGGCCAACTTACCTTTTAAGGGTTAAAAAAGGATAAAAAGAATACTTTTACGTAACTAAGGTACTCATTTTTAAGGATAACAAATTCTTAGTTGGTATTTACTGCAGGCCAGGCACTCTTCTAGGTGGTAAAAATGAGTATAAATCAGTCTACTCATGTCTTTAAGAAACTCAGCATCCAATGGGGACAGCATATATGTGTTAAAAAAAAAAAAAAGCACCTCAGTGTGATCATCAGTGTTTGAGATCCCAGGCTTAATGGTCTCATAAAGGATGAGTTATCAAGGTATTATCAATGTTTCAGGGGAGCCATGAGACAGTGAGGCATGGCTTATTAAGGAGCTGTGAGACAGCTCGTGTACATTAAGGAAATTGAGGCAATTTGTTATGGCTGGTACTTAGAGTCTGTGATAGGCAAGATACGACATGTCCTTGGTCTCATGAAGCTTATGTTCTATAGCTTACTTATTTTGTGTGGTCATTGAATAAGTAAACGATGGGGAAATCCAGATAGTGATAAAGATGGTGGATTTTTTTACAAGGCAAGGTAATATAATAAGAGTTTTGGGATAGAGAGGGTGATAGAGAAAGTAGGGGGTTGAGGGGGTGGCGCACTGCTGCATAGGGTAGCTAGGGAATAGCTTGCTGACAGAATGACATCTGATCTAATGTCAATGACATTGATCTATCATTGGGACAAATAGAAGGAATAGAGTTGTAAAAGCACTGGAGCAAAAGCTGTTAAGGCAGAGAGAACAGCAAATATAAGTCCATAGTTGGCAACTAGCTTGGGGTGTTTAAGAAACAGAAAAAAAGGCCAGGATTGCTGGGAAGAGTAAATAAGGGTAAAAAACTGGATGGTGTGGGGGTGGGGATGGGGAGAAGAATGAGATTTGCATACTAAATAATGGGAATACCAGGTAGGGTTTAGAACTTACTCTAAATGCTTTGGGAACTAATTGAAGGATTTTAAGAAGGGGATGGGTGTGACATGATATGGTGAATGTTTGGCCCTTTAGAAGAGAAAGTTACAGAGGCAAGGGTAGAAGTGGGAGGCCTCTTAAAAGGCTGTTTAAAAGCAAAATACGGCAATGACTTGTCTAGGGTGGCAGCAGCAGCAGAGAGAAGTGGGCAGATTGGTAATATATTTTAGAAGTAGAAAAGATCATTTGGTGTTTGGGGTTTTTTAAAGATTTAAAATGTTATTCATTTATCTTATCTCAGTGTAAGTTGAGCAAGATCAAGATGAAGTCACAACTTTCAAATTTCTGAGCAGATTGGCTTCTGTTCAGAAAAAACAATACCATCCGTAAATAAATTAACTAGAATTTTGAGAGTGAAAATAAACTTTAGATGAATCTTTTGATGTGCCCTTCTCCCATCCCCTACCTCCTAGTTTTAACGAGGAAGCATTTGTGGTCCAGAAAGTTTAAGTGATTTGTTTAAGGTCAGAGCCAGATCATCTGGCTCTAAATTAATGTCTTTTCTGTACAGTTTTGCTTGAGTTTCCTTGAATTAGATTATTGCTTGTGGATAAGGAGTACCCTACTGAACTTCAAATTAATATTTATCATGATAAATGGGTTCTATAAATATTAAGATCTGTACAAATAATTACAAGTACTGAAACATTTTTCTCTTCATCCTTGTCCTCTTCCCCCTCTTCTCTCGTTCCTTCCTCATTCTTCCCTTTCTTTTCCTCCTGCTTCTGTCATGCTCCTTCCCCCTCCTCTTTTTCCCCACAGATATTGCAATTGCTGCTCCATATGGGGGTGAAGATAAAAAAGGAATTGTTTATATCTTCAATGGAAGATCAACTGGCTTGAACGCAGTCCCATCTCAAATCCTTGAAGGGCAGTGGGCTGCTCGAAGCATGCCACCAAGCTTTGGCTATTCAATGAAAGGAGCCACAGATATAGACAAAAATGGATATCCAGGTGCTGTCTTATCAACACATAGAGCCCTTAGATTTTTCAGTCCTAATAGCAAATAGTATTAGTTACTGTTCTTGATTTATATTATAAATTATTGCAATTCAGTATTTCATGTGTTGATCAAACCTCTAAAATATTCAAGGCATCATTCCCATCACCTAAGAGGATATGAATAAAAGTCAGCTGTCTTTCCTGGGAGTGTATACAGTACACTCTGAGTTTCTCCTGTAGTCTTTAATGAAATGTCAGAGAAGAGTATTACAGAAGCTATAAACAAAAGCTAAATGCTCATTCTAAGCTGTTTTAATGTTACCTATCTTTTTTATTTTTTTAATTATGTAGAATTTATGTACTTGACTAATAGTTGTGATTTTTTTTTTTTTTTTTTTTTATGGACAAGGTATGGCTCTGTTGCCCAGGCTGGAGTACAGTGGCACAATCTTGGCTCATTACAGCCTCCACCTTCTGGGCTGAAGCCATCCTCCCACCTCAGCCTCCTGAGTAGCTGGGACTACAGGCACACACCACCATGCCTGGCTACTTTTTGTATGGTTTGCAAAGAGTGGTTTTTGCCATGTTGCCCAGGCTGGTCTCAAACTCATGAGCTCAAGCGATCCACCTGCTGTGGCCTCCCAAAGTGCTGGGAATTAATACATGAGTTAATTTAAGCTCATTTTTGTAGCTCATTATTATACCATTTCTGAATGTAAAAAGAGACTGAGAAAGGCAGTTTGCCCAAGTTGCCCCCTGCATGGGTCCAATAGAGCAAGCAAGACCTTTTTCTGGTTCTTACACACTTTGAAGCATTATAAATGTATCTAGGATCAAAGTAGATCTTTTCTTTAAATGAAATACAGTGTAGAAAATTTAGATGACCTTTGTGTTGAAACACTTAATACGAGCTCAATATACAAGTATGTTGGTCTGTTTCCAGAAATAAGACATGAAGTTGATTCTCATAAATTAATATTATTTTAGAGTTTTTTTGTTATAAATGCAATATATTTATTATAGAACTTTTAGAAAATACATCAAAGCATATCTTTTCGATTTTTTTTTTTACTATGCAGTCACACACATTTTTTTAAAAAGGAAATCATGGTTTTATATGCTGTTTATGGTGTGTTTTATTCAACGTTTCAGGAACATTTCTTTATTACTCTTCTAAAACATGAATTTTGTTTCCCTTTGTAACAAATAGCTGTATCGTATCTTATTTACCTTATTTTGTGGCATTTTTATCTTTCTTTATAATTCT